>NC_045978.1:0-300000 GCF_010909765.2 Amblyraja radiata
CCCCGCTCTCTCTCCCCCCCTCTCTCTCGTAATAAGGTGGATGAGTTGAATGTGCAGATAGTTATTAATGAATATGATATAGTTGGGATCACGGAGACATGGCTCCAGGGTGACCACGGCTGGGAGCTGAACATCCAGGGATATTCAATATTCAGGAGGGATAGAGAGAAAGGAAAAGGAGGTGGGGTAGCGTTGCTGATTAGAGAGGAGATTAACGCAACGGAAAGGAAGGACATTAGTTTGCAGGATGTGGAATCGGTATGGGTAGAGCTGCTAAACACTAAGGGGCAGAAAACGCTGGTGGGTGTTGTGTACAGGCCACCTAACAGTAGTAGTGAAGTTGGAGATGGTATCAAACAGGAAATTAGAAATGCGTGCGACAAAGGCAAACCGTTATAATGGGTGACTTCAATCTACATATAGATTGGGTGAATCAAATTGGCAGGGGTGCTGAGGAAGAGGATTTCTTGGAATGTATGCGGGATAGTTATCTAAATCAACATGTAGAGGAACCAACGAGAGAGCAGGCTATTTTAGACTGGGTATTGAGTAATGAGGAAGGGTTAGTTAGCAGTCTTGTTGTACGTGCCCCCTTGGGCAAGAGTGACCATAATATGGTTGAGTTCTTCATTAGGATGGAGAGTGACATTGTTAATTCAGAAACAATGGTTCTGAACTTAAAGAAAGGTAACTTTGAGGGTATGAGACGTGAATTGGCCAAGATTGACTGGCAATTAATTCTAAAAGGGTTGACGGTGGATATGCAATGGAAGACATTTAAAGACTGCAAAATGAACTACAAAAATTGTTCATCCCAGTTTGGCAAAAGAATAAATCAGGGAAGGTAGTGCATCCATGGATAACAAGGGAAATCAGGGATAGTATCAAAGCGAAGGATGATGCGTACAAATTAGCCAGAAAAAGCAGCATACCGGAGGACTGGGAGAAATTCAGAGACCAGCAGAGGAGGACAAAGGGCTTAATAAGGAAAGGAAAAATAGATTATGAAAGAAAACTGGCAGGGAACATAAAAACTGACTGCAAAAGTTTTTATAGATATGTGAAAAGAAAGAGATTAGTTAAAACAAATGTAGGTCCCTTGCAGTCAGAAACAGGTGAGTTGATCATGGGGAACAAGGATATGGCGGACCAATTGAATAACTACTTTGGTTCCATCTTCACTAAGGAAGACATAAATAATCTGCCGGAAATAGCAGGGGACCGCGGGTCAAAGGAGTTGGAGGAATTGAGTGAAATCCAGGTTAGCCGGGAAGTGGTGTTGGGTAAATTGAATGGATTAAAGGCCGATAAATCCCCAGGGCCAGATAGGCTGCATCCCAGAGTACTTAAGGAAGTAGCTCCAGAAATAGTGGATGCATTAGTAATAATCTTTCAAAACTCTTTAGATTCTGGAGTAGTTCCTGAGGATTGGCGGGTAGCAAACGTAACCCCACTTTTTAAGAAGGGAGGGAGAGAGAAAACGGGGAATTACAGACCAGTTAGTCTAACGTCGGTAGTGGGGAAACTGCTAGTCAGTTATTAAAGATGGGATAGCAGCACATTTGGAAAGTGGTGAAATCATTGGACAAAGTCAGCATGGATTTACAAAAGGTAAATCATGTCTGACGAATCTTATAGAATTTTTCGAGGATGTAACTAGTAGCGTGGATAGGGGAGAACCAGTGGATGTGGTGTATCTGGACTTCCAGAAGGCTTTCGACAAGGTCCCACATAAGAGATTAGCTTACAAACTTAAAGCACACGTCATTGGGGGTTCAGTATTGATGTGGATAGAGAACTGGCTGGCAAACAGGAAGCAAAGAGTAGGAGTAAACGGGTCCTTTTCACAATGGCAGGCAGTGACTAGTGGGGTACCGCAAGGCTCAGTGCTGGGACCCCAGCTATTTACAATATATATTAATGATCTGGATGAGGGAATTGAAGGCAATATCTCCAAGTTTGCGGATGACACTAAGCTGGGGGGCAGTGTTAGCTGTGAGGAGGATGCTAGGAGACTGCAAGGTGACTTGGATAGGCTGGGTGAGTGGGCAAATGTTTGGCAGATGCAGTATAATGTGGATAAATGTGAGGTTATCCATTTTGGTGGCAAAAACAGGAAAGCAGACTATTATCTAAATGGTGGCCGACTAGGAAAAGGGGAGATGCAGCGAGACCTGGGTGTCATGGTACACCAGTCATTGAAAGTGGGCATGCAGGTACAGCCAGGGCCGGTGCTAGGAATTGCGGGGCCCAATTAGAAAACTGATGGTGGGGCCCCTACTCTAGAAAAGTAAAAATTTATGTATGTTTATATTTCGTGTAGTTTCGGGAATTTTAAGGCAAGCTGGTTGGTGATTGGATGCAACCCCCTTAGAGACAGCGTTTGATTGGCCGCCAAATAAATTTGTCAAATCTGTAACAAAAATCGCTGGTCGGTGCGAACTCAGTGGACTATCTGGTTGTATCTCCAAACTAATCTGGTTGTATCTCCAAACTAATCTGGTTGTATCTCCAAACTAATCTGGTTGTATCTCCAAACTAATCTGGTTGTATCAACCAGACTATCTGGTTGTATCTCCAAACTAAACAGTATAACATGCAGGTACATTCATTTAAAATTAAATTCAGTGATTATTTCACATGATTTCTCACTGTGTAAAGCTCAATATCTGACCAATTTCTGTTTAACACGTTTGGTCTGCCGTGAGCATTTTTCGTTGCATCTCGTTGCATCTCCCCTTTTCCTAATCGGCCACAATTCAGATAATAGTCTACTTTCCTGTTTTTGCCACCAAAGTGGATAACCTCACATTTATCCACATTATACTGCATCTCCCATGCATTTGCCCACTCACCCAGCCTATCCAAGTCACCTTGCAGCCTCCTAGTTTAGAGGGGTTTAAACGGTTTAGAGATGTTTAGAGGGCTTCAGATGGGTTCAGGTGTGTTTACAATTGTTTAGAGGGAAATAGGGGGTCTAGAGGGGGTTTAGACGTGTTCAGAGGGTCCCAGAGGGGTTTAGAGACGTTATAAGCCCCCCGTGAGAAATTGTAATTCTCTGAAATTGAAGATAGACATAAAGCTGGAGTAACTCAGCAGGACAGGCAGCGCAGCGACTCTGGAGAGAAGACCCTTCTTCAGACCGAACTGAACTCGTGTCGATGAGAGTACTTGTGATTGTCTGAAGAAGGGTCTCGACCAGAAACACAATCCTCTCCCCAGAGCCGCTGCCCGTCCCGCTGAGCCACCTTCAATTTCAGAGCCAAACAAAAAACACAGAGTGCTGGAGGAACTCAGCGGGCCAGGCGGCTGCCTCACCCGCAGGGTTTCTCCAGCATTTTTGTCTACTGCAAAATGTCAATGATTCCGGGAATGCTGAGGGGACAGGGTGATAGAGAGGGAGTGGGAGAGCTAGAGAGAGACAATATGGGGAGCGGGAGAGAGAGCGCGAGAGAAAGAGGGAGGGAGGGAGTGAGCAAAAGACAGAGAGACACACAACCAAAGATCCGCTATAAGATCTTTGGACACAACGTGGGTCGGTAGGTGAATGACAAACCTGCACACCAGGAAGAAGCCCCTTCTCGCGGTCCGGGGCCCTCACTCATGATGGTGAGTTAAATGAAATTCTCAACGTGTCATCGATCTACATTCCTCAGTAAATGTAATTGTGTTTTAAACAAGTATTAATGACGCCGCGTGAATTTTATTCAAAGGAACACGGCGTCATTAATACTTGTTCAAAACACTATAACATTTACTGAGGAATGCGGATAGATGCAGATTCATGACATTGCATAACAAGGTGTTAACTACTTACCGTTAAGAAGTGCTAACAGCACTAGTTAACAAATCGTTTGTGTATGATGGCCGTGCAGCGGTTGTTATACATGTTCGTTTAAAAAAAATCCGGATGGCGAATTTAAAAAAATCTTTATTTAACAAAGAGAATTCGTATTTCCGTACGAAATACTGAACATTAGTGCGAGGCCCCGCTTAGGCGCGGGGCCCAATTGGGAGCAATCGGTCAAATCGGCTTAACGCCGGCCCTGGGCTGTGGCCCGTCGGAGTGGCCCAGCCCGAGGGAGAACGGTACTCACGTGAGGGCGATCCGGCTCGGGGCTGGAACGGTGCTCCGGTGGCTGGGACGGCATTCTGGCGGCGGTGACCTGAGTCCGGGGTTCAGCCGCGGGCCAGCGGCTGCGTGTGCTGGACTGGAGGGCGGCAGCTTCGACCACCCCCGGGCCACGGTGTTTGAGCCGGCCCGTTGCGGGGTTCGGTGAGCTGCGGGACTGACTTACCATCGCCCGGTGGGGAATCGCCTCAGCGCAGAGGGAGAAGAGGAGGGAAGAGACAGTAACCCTAAGATTTTTTGCCTCCACCACAGTGAGGAGGTGCTTGGTGGACTCACTGTGGTGGTGTTAATTTGTGTTTATTGTTGTTTATTATTGTATGATTGTATGTATGACTGCAGGCACGAAATTGACAATAAAGGTATTCAATTCAATTCAATTCACTCCCAATGTGCAGTGAATTTACATAACAGGCCGTTCCAATTTGTGGTCAACGCTCCCACCGTGTGGTGATCCGCCGCACTGCAGGCCCGTCCAATTTGTGGTCAACACTCCCACCGTGTGGTTTAAAAGAGAACTGCAAAAATCAAAGGTGGACAAAAATGCTGGAGTAACTCACCAGGTCAGGCAGCATCTATGGAGAGAAGGAATAGGCGACGTTTCAGGTCAAGACCCTTCTTCAGACTGATGTTGGGATCAGGATAAAGAAAGGAAGAGGCAGAGACAGTCGGCTGTGGGAGAGCTGGGAAGGGGAAGGAAGGAGAAAACACTGAAATTGGAGAATGGGAAGATGAGGCCAGTGGTGGGATCCCGTTGGAGGTGGCAAAAATGTCGGAGCATTATCTGTTGTATGTGACAGCTGGTAAGGTGGAAGGTGAGGACATGGGGGACTCTGTCCTTGTTACGAGTAGAGGGATGGGGAGTAAGTGCGGAGCTGTGGGATATAGAGGAGACCATGATAAGAGTGCTGGAGAAACTCAGCAGGTCAGGCACCATCGCTGGAGGAAAAGGATGGGTGATATTTTGGGTAAGAACCTGTCTTCTATTCCATCCCAAAATCTCTTGTTTTTCCAGAGATGCTGCCTGACCCACTGAGTTACTCCAGCAATGTGTCTATCTATGGTATAAACCTGCATCTACAGGTCTTTGTTTCTACATTTAAATCAGCCAGATTCAATTTCAGTTGTGATAAGGTTAGGGTATCATCACTTTAGTAAAGATGCATCCTTTTACTGTACCCTTGGGTCCGAGACTCACTGACTAGTAGAAACATCCATTTAGTTTAGAGATACAGCGCAGAAACAGCACAATTCCAGTTGCACCAGAAAAAAAAAATCATTCAAATTCCTGGACACTTCAAATGACAACAATGAAAAGGACCTACAGCCCAGGACCACTGCTCCCGTCCGTCCGTCCGTCCGTCCGTCCGTCCGTCCGTCCGTCCGTCCGTCCCTCCCTCCCCCAGGCCAACTGCATTCAGACACTCCCACAACTCCACCTTTTATACAACTGACAATTTTCTAATCAGCTTCAATCAAGCCAATAATCACATTCACCAGTGGCCGATCAATGTTTGTTGCAGTACATCATGATATCCACCTGGGGCAGTAGTTGTCTGCTGGACAATAATTGCCCTCTGTTGACTCAATGGTCTTTACAAAAAGTGGCTGCTTGCATTTCCTTAAGTCAGAGACGACCATAACACACGGAATCAGAATTAGGCCATTTGGCCCATCGAGTCTACTCCACCATTCAATCACAGCTGATCTATCTCTCCCTTCCAACCCCATTCTCCTGCCCATAACCTCTGACACCCATAATAATCAACAATCTATCTATCTCTGCCTTAAATATATCCACTGACTTGGCCTCCACCGTCGTCTGTGGCAATGAATCCCACAGATTCACCACCCGCTGGCTACACAAATTCCTCCTCATCTCCTCCCGAAAGGAATGTCCTTTAATTCTGAGGCTGTGCCCTCTGGTCCTAGACTCTCCCACTAGTGGAAACATCTTTTCAGTTTAGTTTAGAGATACAGCACGGAAACAGGCCCTTCGGCCAGAGTCCGTACAGACCAGCGATCGCCCCGTACACTAGGGACAGTTTTACAATTACCGAATTACCAAAAGCAATTAACCTACAACCCCCGCACGTCTTTGGAGTGTGGGATGAAACCGGAGCACCCGGAGAAAACCCACGCAGGTCATGGAGAGAACATGCAAACTCTGTACAGACAGCACCCGTAGTCAGGATGGAACCCGGTTCTCTGGCGCTGTGAGGCAGCAACTCTACCGCTGCACCACCGTGCCAACCCATTTTTTGTTATTTTTCTATCAATGATTCCATTTTTTATTCCACACCAGCTCGCTGGTTCACAAATTGTTCACATTGAGAATGTTAACCTAAGGGGAAACATTTCCACACAGTGTATAGAACGAGCTGCCGGAGGAGATAATTGAGGCTGGGACTATCACAACACTTGGACAGATACATGGATAGGACAGGTTTGGAGCAATATGGGCCAAACATGGGCAGGTGGGACTTCTATAAATGGGACATGTTGGCCGGTGTGGGCAAGTTGGGCTGAAGGGCCTGTTTCCGTAACTCTGCGACTAGTGTAGATGGGGCATGTTGGCCGGTGTGTGCAAGTTGGGCTGAAGGACCTGTTTCCATGACTCTGTGACTAGTGTAGATGGGACATGTTGGTGGGCATGGGGCAAGTTGGACTGAAGGGCCTGTTTCCGTCACTCTGTGACTAGTGTAGATGGGACATGTTGGTGGGCATGGGGCAAGTTGGGCTGAAGGGCCTGTTTCCGTGCTGGGTCACAACCATTCTGAACTTCCAAGAGTAACACTCCCCTTTCTCTGCATCACTTATTGTAATAAAGAAAGTTTACATTTGCTGTTGTGAAACATAGAAAAATAGGGGCAGGAGTAGGCCAATTATTCACACACCATTCATCATGTACTTGCTTTGGTTGGCTCCATAAACTTTAACAGTGCCTTTAGAGTCGTTCAATAAAGAGACACAAAAGTATATTTGTTCATTAAAACATCTGTCTGCAGCATGTGACTCTGACCATGCTTAAAGCTTCTAATATATATGTATATAAATATAAAACACCAGTCGGCCTACCAAAGCTCCAACAAAAACATCCTCTCCATTCTATGGCTGTCTAAATCCTCGAAAGATGTAGCAACAAAATGTGGACTCTTATACATCGGGGAGACCAAACGTAGACTGGCCGATCATTTCACGGAACACCTTCGCTCAGCCCGCTTGAACCTGCCTGATCTCCCAGTTACTGGACACTTTCATTCTCCTTCCCATTCCCACACAGACCTTTCTGTCCTCAGTTTCCTCCACTGTCAGAGTGAGGCCCAGCACAAATTGGAGGAACAGCATCTCGTATTTCGCTTGGGCAGCTTATGAATCTTGATTTCTCAAACATAAAGTAACCCCGGCATTCCCTCTCTCACCATCTCTTCCTCACCCGAGTCACACCCAACAAACAGCTAACAATAGCCTGTTTCCTTCATTTAATTTGTTCTTTATCTCTGACATCATCCTTTCTTTGTTCCTCAGCTCCACCCATATAGCCTCACTAGACGAACTGTTCGTAATGTCACCTCTGACCACTGCCCTGATATCCTCCTTAACCAATAACACAACTCCCCTCTTCTTTTACCCTCATCTCTGTCTCTCCTGAAGCAGCTGAACCCTGAAACATTGAGCTGCCAGTCCTGCCCCTCTCTTAACCAGGTTTCTGGAATGGCTACAACGTCGCAGGCTCCTGTACCTATCCATGCCCTAAGTTCATCTGCCTTCTTCGTCAGGCTTCTTGCATTCAAATAAGTGCAATTTAAATCAACATTCCTTTCTTAGGGTTTAAGAAGGAACTGCAGATGCTGGAAAATCGAAGGTACACAAAAAGCTGGAGAAACTCAGCGGGTGCAGCAGCATCTATGGAGCGAAGGAAATAGGCAACGTTTCGGGCCGAAACCCTTCTTCAGACTGATCGGGGGTGGGGGGGGGGCGGGGACAAGAAAGGAAAAAGGAGGAGGGGCCCGAAGGCTGGGGGATGGGAGGAAGTAATCAACAAGTAATCCTCCGTCAGTTTCGCCACCTCCAACGTGACCCCACCACTCACCACATCTTCCCATCTCCCCCCATATCTGCCTTCCGCAAAGACCGCCCCCTCCATAACTCCCTTGTCAATTCTTCCCTTCCCTCTCGTACCACCCCCTCCCCGGGCACTTTCCCTTGCAACCGCAAGAGATGCAACACTTGTCCCTTTACCTCCCCCCTCGACTCCATTCAAAGACCCAAGCAGTCGTTCCAGGTGCGACAGAGGTTTACCTGCATCTCCTCCAACCTCATCTATTGTATCCGCTGCTCTAGATGTCAGCAGATCTATATCGGTGAGACCAAGCGGAGGTTGGGCGATCGTTTCGCCGAACACCTCCGCTCAGTCCGCAATAACCAAGCTGACCTCCCGGTGGCTCAGCACTTCAACTCCCCCTCCCACTCCGTCTCCGACCTCTCTGTCCTGGGTCTCCTCCATTGCCAGAGTGAGCAACACCGGAAATTGGAGGAACAGCACCTCATATTCCGCTTGGGGAGTCTGCATCCTGGGGGCATGAACATCGAATTCTCCCAATTTTGTTAGTCCTTGCTGTCTCCTCCCCTTCCTCAGTCCTCCTGCTGTCTCCTCCCATCCCCCAGCCTTCGGGCTCCTCCTCCTTTTTCCTTTCTTGTCCCCCCCCCCCCCCCCACCCCCACCACCCCCGATCAGTCTGAAGAAGGGTTTCGGCCCGAAACGTTGCCTATTTCCTTCGCTCCATAGATGCTGCTGCACCCGTTGAGTTTCTCCAGCTTTTTGTGTACCTTCCTTTCTTAGGTCTTGACCTAAAACGTCACCTATTCCTTTTCTCCAGAAATGCTGCCTGACCCACTGAGTTACTCCAGCTTTTACTCCAGAAATGCTGCCTGACCCACTGAGTTACTCCAGCTTTTTGTGTTTGTCTACGGTTTAACAAGCACCTGCAGTTCTGCCTTACACATTCCTTCCTCGCTCCCTGCCTTTCTCCTGCCTATTCTGTCCTCATCACCCTCCATTCCAACTACTAACCTCTCACCTGCCTCTGTCCTGTATAAGATCCCACCCCCCTTCAGGCAATCTAGTTTAAAACCACCTGTGTAGCATTAGCGAACCTGCCTGACAGGGTATTGGTCCACCTCCAGTTCAGGTGCCACCTATATCCCTCTTGTACAGGTCACCCCTGTCCCAGAAGACCCTAATGGTCTAAATAACTGAACCCTTGCCTCCTGCACCAACTCCTCAGCCACACATACGTCTCCCCAATCTTCCTGTTCCTACCCTCACTAGCATGTGGCACTGGAAGTAATCTCGAGGTCACGATCATGGAGGTCCTGCACTTCAGCCTTTTACCCTAAACTTATATTGCAGAACCTTTGCCTTTTCTGACATATATCATTTGTGCCAACATGCACGACTTCTGACAGCTCCCCCTTCCCCTTGAGGATGTCATGCAGCCGCACCGAGATGTCGAGTTGGGCTTGTATACTCTGGAGTTTAGGATGAGAGGGGATCTTATTGAAACATATAAGATTATTAAGGGTTTGGACACGCTAGAGGCAGGAAACATGTTCTCGATGTTGGAGGAGTCCAGAACCAGTCCAAAGGAGATGAGGAAACATTTTTTCACACAGAGTTGTGAGTCTGTGGAATTCTCTGCCTCAGAGGGCGGTGGAGACCGGTTCTCTGGATACTTTCAAGGGAGAGCTATATATGGCTCTTAAAGATGGCGGAGTCAGGGGATATGGGGAGAAGGCAGGAACGGGGTACTAATTGGGGATGGTCAGCCATGATCACATTGAATGGCGGTGCTGGCTCGAAGGGCCGAATGGCCTACTCCTGCACCTATGGTCTATTGTCCTGGGCTCTGGCACCAGGGAGACAGTGCACCACCCTGGAGTCTCGACTGCTGCTGCAGAATCTCCTGTCCGCAACCCCAACTATAGTCACCTACCTCTATGGCTCTCCCCTAAGTCGCCCTTTCCCTGCTGAGCCTCAGTGCCAGGGTTGGAGTCACAGCCCCGCCCGCCTGCCACTGCTGCTCAACCTAGATGTGTCATCCACTGGGCTCACCTGCACTCCATGTGTACCTGTTTTGTAGAGGTTCAGTCACTGGGCTCACCAGTACATATTTAATTCCCTTCCTCGTGGTCACCCACCTTCTCTCTTCCTGGACCTTCGGTGGGACAACCTTACTGGACATCATGTCCAGGAAGCTCTCAGTCTCCTGGATGGTCTTGAGGTCAATCAGCTGCTGCTCCAGTTCCCTAATGCGGTCTATAAGGAGCTGCACCTGGACACACTTCCGACAGGTGTGGTCATCAGGGTTACCAGCAATTTCCTGACTTCCCACATCTGGCAGGAGGAGCATTGTACCAACCTACCTGCCATCACCACTGCAACTAAACCAAGCATAACTTTTTCACACAGTGTATGGAACAAGGTGGGTGTATGGAACAAGCTGCCAGAGGAGGTAGTTGAGGCTGGGACTAACACAACATTTAAGAAATATTTAGACAGGCACATGGATAGGAAAGGTTTAGAGTGATATTGGCCAAACATAGGCAGGTGGGACTAGTGTAGATAGGACATGTTGGTCAGCGTGGGCACGTTGGGCCGAAGGGCCTGTTTCCGCGCTGTGTGACTCTATAATAAAATAATGAGACTCGCACAAAAGTGCAGATTGAATTTATCCTCCGATCCTCTGTCTCCCTGCCTCAGTCGCACCCTCCTCACAACCCCTCAACCTCCTCCTCTCACCCTCCCCCCTCCCCTTACCCTCCGCCCCTCCCCTCACTCTCCCCCCCCTCCCCCCCCCCGCTCTCCTCTCCCTCTCAGCCTCACCGTCCTCGCCATCAGCCGCCTCGCATCCGCCTCACCTTGTCCTCCTCCCCTCACCTCATCCCCTCACTCTCCTCACCTTAACCTCACACTTTACCACACAGGGCCGCTCCGCTAATTATTGCTTTTTTTTGTATTTCCTACGCAATTGACCAATTTGGATCGTAACAAAAATAATTAATAAAAAATTTTAAACAAATTACCGCCAAAAAAATGCTCAGACTCCCAGTGTCATAGAGTCACAGAGTGTGGAAACAGGCCCTTCGGCCCAACTTGCCCATGCCGACCAACATGCCCCGTCTACACTGGTCCCACCTGTCCACGTTTGGACTATAACACTCTAAACCTTTCCTATCCAGGTACCTGGTGTCTTTTAAATGCTGTTATAGTACCTGCCTCAACTACCTCCTCCGGCAGTTCGTTTCACATATCCACAACCCTGTGTGGATAAGTTGCCCCTCAGATTCCTATTAAATATTTTCTCTATCACCTTAAACCTAAGTCTTCTGGTTCTTGATTCCCCTACCCTTGGTGAAAGACTCAGTGCATTCACCCTAGCTTTTCCCATCATGACTTTATACACCTCTATAAGATCACCCCTCATCCTCCTGTGCTCCAAGGAATAATGTCCTAGCCTGCCCAACTTGACAACATCTTTCATTTAGCATGGTGCCTAAAACTGAACAAGACTCTAAATGTGGCCTCGCCAGCATCTTGTAGACTACAACATGACCAGTACAGGAGGATGTGAGGTGTTGCATTTTGGAAAGTTTAGCATGAGCTAGAGCTACCCAGTGAATAGTAGGGTCTGGGAAGTGTTGTAGAGCAGAGGGATCTAGGTGTACTTGAAGATGGCGTCACAGATAGATGGGGTGGTCAAAAAGGCTTTTGGCACTTTGGCCATCATCCGAATATTGAGTATAAAAATTGGGAGGTCATGTTGCAGTTATATTAGATGTTGGTTCATAAGTTCAGAAGTGATTGGAGCAGAATTAGGGTGATAGTGATAGGTGCAGCTAACTGGTGGTTTGAAAAATTGCAACATAGCCTCTATTATGTTCCTAACCTGTGAAGGTAAGTATGCCAAAGGTAGACACAAAATGCTGGAATAACTCAGCGGGACAGACAGCATCTCTGGAGAGGAGGAATGGGTGATGTTTTGGGTCGAGACCCTTCTTCTCACAAGGTAAGCATGCCACATATCTTCTTCTTCAACCTATCCACCTGTTTCAGAGAACTATGGACTTATATTACAAGGTTATTTGTTCATCAACATTTCTTAGTGCCCTGCTACTTACTACATTTGTTTTACTCCTATTAGACTTCCAAAAATACATCACGTCATTCTTATCGAGTTTAATTTCCATCTCCCTAGGTTCAACACAACTTTCCATCTGATCTATATTTTGCTGTAGCTAATGATTGATCATTCTTTGAGGGTAAAGTCTTTGACTAGGAGTTTACCACATTTCCAATCACCACCAACCTAAATATCCTAAATTGGTCCAGTAAACAGGATCTCAATATTATAAAGTGCTTCTTAACAAACTGCATGTGTACAGATCTTTGTTGGGCTCTTTTTAAATCAGGGACAATTTTAAGGGTATAAGAATTTTAAATCAGAAGCAATATTTTTCTTAATTTGCGATATATATAATGAAGAGGAATGTATTTTAATTGAAACGTCTTTTGTGAAGATAACAAGATTGCAAGAGGATGTAGATGATCTTGATATAAGGCTAAGTTTATTCAAAGAATGGGCACTGGAATGTTTTTAGCAGCAAATCACAAGATACACTGAATCTGCTACCAATGTTTGGGTCGTATTTTCAAATTATTTCCAGGCCATAAATGGAATCATACTTTGACAGTGCCACAAGCTTTTTTTTTAAAGAGCCACTGACTTATGATTGCTTCAGGGAAATTAATCTTCCTTTAACTTTTCTTTTTGAACTTTCAGTTCATGTGTTGAAGCAGATTAATATATTGAAAAAATAACCTCACAGATAACAGTTTTATAATTGTGAAGTTATCCTTGCATAACTAATGTAAACAGTTATTATTTAAATTAATTTGTCCATCAATTCTTTTTACAATATAACTTTGCCAAATATAGTAGGTTTGCATCTGCCATGTGTTACCTAAGGAACCTGTGACAAAAATAGCCAACTGACCACAATATTGTAATGAGTCGAGTTAAATACAAGAGCAAGGTGACGTGCCTCAATGACTATCGACCAGTGGCACTAACGTCGGTGGTGATGAAGTGCTTTGAGAGGTTGATCATGGCGCAAATCAACTCCTACCTCGACAAAAACCTGGACCCACTGCAGTTCGCTTACTGCCACAACAGATCAACGGTGGATGCGATCTCGCTGGATCTCCACTCCACTCTGGACCACTTGGACAACCAAAACTCATATGTCAGGCTGTTATTCATTGACTACAGCTCGGCATTTAATACAATCATCCCCTCCAAACTGGTTACCAAACTCTCAGAACTGGGTCTCTGCGCATCCCTCTGCAATTGGATCCTCGACTTCCTCATTCACAGACCACAGTCTGTTCGTATTGGTGGAAATGTGCCAGCCTCGATAACAATCAGCACGGGAGCACCTCAAGGCTGCGTGCTCAGCCCCCTGCTGTACTCTCTCTATACTCTCTCTATACTCATGACTCACGACACTACTGTTGTGAGATGTATCACAGATGGAGATGAGTCGGAGTATAGCAGTGAGATCGACCATTTGACCAAATGGTGCCAGCACAATAACCTGGCTCTCAACACCAGCAAAACCAAGGTACTGATTGTGGACTTTGGAAGGGGTAGGATGGGGGCCCACAGTCCCGTTTATATCAACAGGTCGATGGTAGAGAGGGTCAAGAGCTTCAAATTCCTGGGCGTGCATATCTCTGAAGACCTCTCCTGGTCCGAGAACACTGATGCAATTATAAAGAAAGTACATCAGCGCCTCTACTTCCTGAGAAGATTACGGAGAGTCGGTATGTCAAGGAGGACTCTCTCGAACTTCTACAAGTGCACAGTAGAGAGCATGCTGACCGGTTGCATCGTGGCTTGGTTCGGCAACTTGAGCGACCAGGAGCTCAAGTTTTTCACCAAAGGCTGCAAAAAGTTGTAAACACTGCCCAGTCCATCATCGGCTCTGACCTCCCTACCATCAAGGGGATCTATTGCAGTCGCTGCCTCAAAAAGGCTGACTGCATCATCAAGGATCCACACCATCCTGGCCACACACTCATCTCCCCGCTGCCTTCAGGTAGAAGGTACAGGAACCTGAAATCTGCAACATCCAGGTTCAGGAATAGCTACTTCCCCACAGCCATCAGGCTATTAAACTCAACTCAAACAAAACTCTGAACATTAATAGCCCATTGCACCTTATCTGTTTATATATATATTCAATGGTATATGGTCACACTGATCTGTTCTGTATTTATTTATACCTACCTTATTCTGTTGTGCTGAAGCAAAGCAAGAATTTCATTGTCCTATCTGGGACACATGACAAAAAATTCTCTTGAATCTCTTGAATCTTGAGGATACAACACATGTTTATTAGATGTACTTACAGAATCAGTCTGCAGGACAACAGTCCCTAGCAGCTACTCATACTGAATGGCGTAGGCAAACTCTTGGTAATATGAATCGCATATTGGGCGAAGCGACTACTAACAAGCACTACAATTGGCTAGTAGGAAATAATCAATCTACATCTTTCCTTGTAGAAACAAAAGAAAGCATTGGTAAATAGGAACATGGCGGCTAGGCAATATAGGTAGCGGGACGCTAATAAGTCATATGGGGAAGTTTATATACTTACACAAAATCACCATATCTAATGGGTGGCCTCCTAACCTGTCCGGCACGTGTGCGGTATGGATCTGCTTCACCTCCTTTCACCAGAGAAGATACCGGGGAGGGAACGGGAAATGTGACCGGGGACCCGACGGGGCGGGGAGGTGGTGAGATAGGCGAGCCTGGCACCGAACGCCGCTGGGTGGCCATGGTGGAAACCATCTCTGATAGTGGAGCAGCAGGCCCGGCAATGGGAGGGAATACAAAACGCGAGACTTCTGGATATGGAGTCGCAGGAGGCTGTTCCTTCACTGGAAGGATATGTTGACTGTTGCATCGGTAGACGAGAATGACATCAACAATGATGGCGCATGGATACTCAGCAAACAATTGTTCCATCGTGCGCTGGAAAACTTCGCTGGCGGAGTTGATGCCAAAGGGCATTCTCAGGAATTTGTAGCAGCCGAAGGGGGTGCCGAACGTAGTAAGTTTGGACGAGTCTGGGTCCAGTGGAATCTGCCAAAACAAGCTTTTGGCATCCAGAATGGAGAATACTGATGAGTTGTCGATTTGAGCAGCAACTTCCTCTACTGGTCAAATAGGGTAGTGCGGGCTTGTGATAGCAGTGTTGAGATCTATGGGGATTATGCAGATACGGCTCTCCACCATGGTGGAAACCCAGTCGGTAACTTCAGCAATAACACCCATGGAGACCATCCACTTAAGTTCATTGTGTACTCTGTCACGCATGGCAGGCGGAGCACTGTGTGGTGCTCGGACCACAGGAGTGGCGTTGAGATCAACGACAATGTGGTATTTGAGGGGCAACTTGCCAAGCTCGTTGTTAAACAGTTCTTTGTATTGAGAGAGTACTTGCTGAGTGGGTCCCTCAGCGAGAAAGAGTTGATGGACAGTGTGACCAAAGTATACCATGGCATGCATTGATACCCAGTCTCTGAATCCTCCCTAAAAAACTTTACAAAACTTTAGGGTATGGGGCTGCGTGTCTATGGTGCACTTTAAATTAGTCTGGCCAAGTGGGTGTAGAACATCTCCCCCTTAAGGCCGAAGTGTGGCCGAGGCCTTTTCAATACGTTCAGCATTACGAATTTTTTAAAACTCTGATAACGAGATGATGTTGCATTTCACGCCCGTATCAACCTTGGCAATCACAGGTCTGTTATTCACAAACATGGTTACCTCAGGGTCAAGTTGCTCGTTAGACGAAGGGAGGAGAGAGTGGATGGCAGAGCTGGTATCTGTACTTTCAGAGAGCTGAGCGGGGGATGGCGAGTCAGGCTCTTGATATTCGTTATCAGCAAGCTCATGTTGTACCAGGTGCAGGCTTGTCCTTGGGGCTGGTTGAGTCATACGGGAACGGCAACATCTCGCAAAGTGGTTTAATTTCTTGCAGAAATTACAGGTTTTACCAGAAGCAATACAGAACTGTCGACCCATAGCATGAAAATAGTTGCAATTAGGACATCGAGCAGCAGACGACCTCTGCTGTCAGGTCGGGGAGGGTTGGGAGCGGCTGTTACGAGAGGAGGTGTCTGTAAGATTGACACTATACTGCG
Source organism: Amblyraja radiata (assembly GCF_010909765.2). Classification (NCBI taxonomy): domain Eukaryota; kingdom Metazoa; phylum Chordata; class Chondrichthyes; order Rajiformes; family Rajidae; genus Amblyraja; species Amblyraja radiata. Next base: position 16,407 of record NC_045978.1, read on the forward strand.
AATGTCAACCGGAGGTCACAGACTAAGTATGAGAAGATGTTTTCTCAGCAATCCGACAGGCGTGCTCCGCTTGATTAAGGGGCAGGACAGTGTTACGGAGCAGTTCATCCCTTAACTTGCTATCAAGCATACCTCCAACAATTCTGTCACGGATGAGTTCATTGCAAAGATCATGAAACTGGCAGCGTGCAGCCATGTGTTTTAAGTCGCGGATAAAACTTTCAATCGGTTCATCAATATGTTGCATACGAGCATAAAACTTGGTATGTTCAATAATGTAGTTCGAGGGCAGGTCACACAACTGTCTGAACTTTGCAAGTAAGACGGCAGGGTCATCAATCATCTCTGCAGGCACTAGGACCTGGCCATTAGCATCCAAAACGGCAGGCCCAAATGTGAAATTGTCGGCACGATTCATTGCCTCTGGGCCCGCTAAGTTGAGCAATACAGAAGCACGCACATCAGGAAGGTCGTTGCGATCAACTATGTGAACATAGTGAGTGCAGTCACACTCGAAAAGACGCCAGCGTTCGGCAATGTCAGAGTCAAAGATCAGAGGACTAGGACGGCGAGATGAGTTTGCGAATGGTAGAGATAACCGACACATAAACTAATTAAAAAAAACAAAAACCAATTAAACATGAACGGAGTAGGTAAGACACTCTCTGACACCATGTAATGAGTGGAGTCAAACACATATCAGGATACAACACATGTTTATTAAATCTTCTTACAGAATCAGTCTGCCGGACATAATAGTTCCTAGCAGCTACTTATACTGAATGGCGTAGGCAAACTCTTGTTAATATAAAACGCATATTGGACGGAGCAACTACTAACAAACACTGCAATTGGCAAGTAGGAAATAATCAATCCACAGGCATGAAGGCAGCGCTACTTGATCAAGATTGGTCGATGATCGGTTAAAATAAAAGGCTTTAATGTTTTTTTTCTTTTAGCTAATCTAACTCAGAAAAAAATATTAAGATTGATTTAGACATCTGTTACGATACAACAAAATATTGCACAAATTCTTCTCGATAGTTACAGCATCGAGAGCATGCCGCGATGGCAAGGTGCTTAGATTTTCGCATGCCCTTATCAACTTTTATGGTCACATCTTCAAAAATAATGGATTTGTTTATAGGAAAAAAATTGCGCATCTCAAGTTTATTTAGATATTAGTGTCAGTAGAGTTATCCGCCATCATTTACTATAGCTTACATATCTTACTGACATTTAGATTTTGTTGACAAATCAAATCTGACAAATCTGACAAATCTGATGCAGGAGGATGAGGGGTGATCTTATAGAGGTGTATAGAATCTTGAGAGGAATAGATTGGGTAGATGCACAGACTCTCTTGCCCAGAAGAGGTGAATCAAGGACCAGATGACATAGGTTTAAGGCGAAGGGGAAAAGATTTAATAGGAATCTGAGGGGTAACTTTTTCACACAAAGGGTGGTGGGTGTATGGAACGAGCTGCCAGAGGAGGTAGTTGAGGCTGGGACTATCGCAACAGCTAAGAAACAGTTGGACAGGTACATGGATAGGACAGATTTGGAGGGATATGAACCAAACGCAGGCAGGTGGGACTAGTGTAGCTGGGACATGTTGGCTGGTGTGGGCAAGTTGGGCTGAAGGGCCTGTTTCCACACTGTATCACTCTATGACTAGAGTAGATGGGACATTGTTGGCTAGTATGGGTAAGTTGGGCTGAAGGGCCTGTTTCCACAATGTATCTCTCTATGACTCTAATTATTGTCATGTGGACCAAGGTGCAGTGAAAATCTTTGTTTTGCATACTATCTCCGTACACAAAGTCCAAAGTCTACAATGGAATGGAGGTGACCCTAGCCTATGGAGGACCATTCAGAAGTCTAATGACAGACAGGAGAAAGCCTTTCCTGAGTCTGGTGGTGCGCGCTTTCAAGCTTCTGCACCTTCTGCCGAAGGGAGCAGAGAGAAGGAATGATTGGCGTGGTACAAGTCTTCAATTATGTTAGCTTCTTTTCTGAGGCAACTTGAAGTGTAGATGGAGTTGATGGTGGGGAGTCTGCTCTGTGTGGACTGGGCTACATCAACAACTCTCTGCAATTTCTACAGGTTTTGGGCAGAGCCATTCCCAAGCCAAGCTGTGAAGCAACCCAACAGTACGCTTTCTATATAGACTTTTATAAAACTGGAGACATGCTGAATTTCCTCAGTCTCCTCAGGAAGTAGAAGAGTTGGTCTGCCGTCTTGGATAGTGCAACAACATGGTTGGTCCATGACAGATCATAGGTAATATTAACACCAAGAAACTTCAAGTTCTCAACCATTTCCACTTCATTGATGCCGATTGGGAGAAGCGCTCCACCATGTTTCCTGAAGTTGATAATTAACTTCTTAATCTTGATGACATTGAGGGAGACATCATTGTCCTGACACCATGTCACTAAATTCCTGTGCTCTGTCTCTTCATTGTTCATAATTCGGCCACCACAGTGGTGTCATCTGCAAACTTGTAGACGGCAAAACAGCTGAATTTATCGTACAGTCGTGAGTGTAAAGGAAGTGTATGAGGGTACTAATTGTATCCCTGTTGGACACCATAGAGAATTATTGTGGAGAATGTTTGTCACTGATTGTGGTCCGTGGGTCAGGAAGTTGGAGGATCCAGTGGCAGAGAGAGAAGTTGATTCCTAGGTCCTGGAGTTTGCAGATGGGCTTGGATGGGAATATGTTGTTGAAAGCAGAGCCATAGATAATAAATGGGAGTTCTTGGCTACCTTCTTACCTTTCTTTGGCCGATAGTGATCTTTTTGAAGATGATGGGGGCGTCAGAATGGAGTAGTGAGAGGTTTAAGATGTCTGTGAATACCTCTACCTGCTGATCCCCACAAGTCCTGAGGATGGGAAAGGGTCCAGTTCTTTTCTGTGCATTAATTCTCTGGAAAGCCAATCTTGCATCTGCCACAGTAATCGTTGGTGTAGGTGCATCCAACTGGCCCGGCCCGTGGCATTCCACCATCGACCCTCTGTTCAAAGTGAACGTAGAATGCATTGAGTTAATTGGGGAGGGACCCATTGCTGCCAGCAATACTTGTCGCCTTCACTTTGTCACCTATTATAGTGTCAAAGCCTCGCAGCAATCTATGGGATCTATGTCATTGTCACGAGATTCCAGCTCGATCCGGAATTCTCTGTTGATGTCCTTAATCGCTCTGCATGGGTTATAGATAGATTTCTTGTTCATTCCACTTGAATGCTGCAGAATGGAGGGATACGGATAATGGCAGGTAGATTAGAGATGTATTGGCATGGTGGCCGATTAGGAAAAGGAGAGATGCAACGAGACCTGGGTGTCATGGTACACCAGTCATAAAAGTAGGCATGCAGGTGCAGCAGGCAGTGAAGAAAGCGAATGGTATGTTAGCATTCATAGCAAAAGGATTTGAGTATAGGAGCAGGGAGGTTCTACTGCAGTTGTACAGGGTCTTGGTGAGACCACACCTGGAGTATTGCGTACAGTTTTGGTCTCATAATCTGAGGAAAGACATTCTTGCCATAGAGGGAGTACAGAGAAGGTTCACCAGACTGATTCCTGGGATGTCAGGACTTTCATATGAAGAAAGACTGGATAGACTCGGCTTGTACTCGCTAGAATTTAGAAGATTGAGGGGGGATCTTATAGAAACTTACAAAATTCTTTAGGGGTTGGACAGGCTAGATGCAGGAAGATTGTTCCCGATGTTGGGGAAGTCCAGAACAAGGGGTCACACCTTAAGGATAAGGGGGAAATCCTTTAAAACCGAGATGAGAAGAACTTTTTTCACACAGAGAGTGGTGAATCTCTGGAACTCCCTGCCACAGAAGGTAGTTGAGGCCAGTTCATTGGCTATATTTAAGAGGGAGTTAGATGTGACCCTTGTGGCTAAAGGGATCAGGGGGTATGGAGAGAAGGCAGGTACAGGATACTGAGTTGGATGATCAGCCATGATCATATTGAATGGCGGCGCATGCTCGAAGGGCCGAATGGCCTACTCCTGCACCTATTGTCTATGTTTCTATGTCTATGTTTCTATGTACGGCACTTACATTGAGAGCTGAAGGGCCTGTTCATGTGCTGTACTGTTCTATGTTGTATTGGATGATGGAAATCATAGTGAAAGATTTCAGTGTTCACAAAGATAAACATTTAAAGGATTGTAACATGTAGATGGCTTGGAAGAAATGGAACAACTTACATCCAAAGAATCTTTGTTCTCTATGGCATTAAAGCTTGTACGAATAACCTAGTTAAAGAATAAAAAGAAATGGCAGACCTGAAAAGCAAAAAAAAAACCTTTATCCCGAATACAATACTGACCAGTGGAATACCCATATCACAATAACTAATTTGAAATTCTAAGACTCAACTCAAAACATGGCGGGAGAATATTTTGAGGAAGAGGACTTTTCACCTGATGAAACATTCCCAGTAACATTCCAGTTAAATATAGATAACAAAGACATGCAAATTGAAAACTCTGACACGATTTTGTTTAAATTTGGTACCAGATTCAGTTTTGAACACATGCTGAGTGGGACCGGCCCGAAAAGAATCCAATACTCTCATGCTGGGGTTGAGAAATCATAGCAAAAGGATTTGAGTATAGGAGCAGGGAGGTTCTACTGCAGTTGTACAGGGTCTTGGTGAGACCACACCTGGAGTATTGCGTACAGTTTTGGTCTCCAAATCTGAGGAAGGCCATTATTGCCATAGAGGGAGTGCAGAGAAGGTTCACCAGACTGATTCCTGGGATGTCAGGACTGTCTTATAAAGAAAGACTGGATAGACTTGGTTTATACTCTCTAGAATTTAGGAGATTGAGAGGGGATCTTATAGAAACTTACAAAATTCTTAAGGGGTTGGACAGGCTAGATGCAGGATGTTGGGGAAGTCCAGGACAAGGGGTCACAGCTTAAGGATAAGGGGGAAATCCTTTAAAACCGAGATGAGAAGAACTTTTTTCACACAGAGAGTGGTGAATCTCTGGAACTCCCTGCCACAGAGGGTAGTCGAGGCCAGTTCATTGGCTATATTTAAGAGGGAGTTAGATGTGGCCCTTGTGGCTAAGGGGATCAGAGGGTATGGAGAGAAGGCAGGTATGGGATACTGAGTTGGATGATCAGCCATGATCATATTGAATGGCGGTGCAGGCTCGAAGGGCCGAATGGCCTACTCCTGCACCTAATTTCTATGTTTCTATGTTTCTGTGTATGGTAAGGAAGAAATGGACAGGTACATGGATAGGAAAGGTTTAGAGGGATATGGCCCAAACATGGGCAAGTGGAACAAGCGTAGATGGGGATAGACACAAAATGCTGGAGTAACTCAGAGGGATAGGCAGCATCTTGTGAGAGAAGGAATGGTGATGTAGGATCGAGATGCCGGCATAGGTGGGGCATCTTGGTCGGCATGGGCAAGTTAGGCTCAAGGGCTGTTTCCATGCTATTTGACTGTATGATTTGGACTACTCCTGGAAGTGGACCTCACAGTTTATCCATGGTTTCCAGTTTGGGAACACACGTGTTGTCTGCTTTAGTACACAGTCTTCTACACACTTGCTGATGAAGTCTGTGACAGCAGTGGCATATTCGGCTAGGTTAACCCCAAAGTCCTTGATATGATATAAGTACATGTTTTATTAATTCTTGCTTGTATTTATGTCCTTTGATAATTTTTAACTGTTTGGATACTTCGTGTGCAAAATATTGTTGATAAAATAAAACTCTAAACAACTGCTGATAAAACAGTTAACAAATTGGTATGATAGTTTCAGGAATTTTGACCATAGCATTCATAACAATACAAGCAAGAATTAATATAGCATATGTACATATACCATATCCTTTTAAAGCAAATTAAACAGACTGGTATTCTAAAAGTCAGTGGATATAAGTGCCCCTCTTGTGTATTTCTGCATTACAAGTGTTTGTTTGGCTTCACTAGGGTTTTCAACTATATAAGGCGTCTTATCTGTTTATGTGGATTTCCTTGGACTAATATGCCAAAATCCGTGGTACAAAAAGCTATTTGGCAGCAATCCAGTCAGCATTTTATTGCCTTGTATGGACAAATGTCTGGAATGGGAGGGGAGGGAACATAATCAGATGTCACTAGCAATTGGACAGTGAGCGCACATGACTGGTGCATCAGCCTCGGCAGAGCAATTACTGACTGGCACAGCTCTGCTCACTCCAGCCTGGAAGAAAATTCTCATCGTTTTTGACCACAGGTAAGAAGTGTTTGAACAAATATATTGTTCAACAATTAGTACTTTAGTGTGAATTGGAGATAATGTACAGCCTTCCTGTGTTAATTTAGCAAAGTAGCATCTTTAGTCGGAGCTTTACCAAAGTTAACTTTTACAGAACTTATGAAAAGATACACCAGCAAACTTTACAGCCTATTGTAGTTTTTTCCCTAAATCTAAACACAAAAGATGGAGAAAGTTGAGGAACTTCATGGTTTGCTGTTGTAAATTGTATTTTCGTTCAGAGCATTTAATTATTAACATCTACTTTCCAGCATGTAAAGAGTTGATATTGAAGATTTCCCCCTCCTTATATATGCTGACATCTTAAACACAGCAGGAACCTGTTAACATATTCCGTGAGCACAATTTATAATCGCTGGAATTTATTGCCAGAGGACACCATTATTCCGCCCTCTTTTGCCGAGTTGAAGGCTGCAGATGGGTTTTTTTTCAATAATGAGGAACAACTTACAACAAGTTGCTTTTAACTTAATGTCAACTGTTATTGTTTAAATAGAAAACTTTTGTGTATGATCCTATGAGCATGCTCTGTGAATCAAAAATCACTGCATTCTTCTCGGTAGAGAAGTCAGTACATCTAACAGTGATTCCAGTCGAGTTATCTAGCACTGGTCTGGTATTCAGTTTAAACCAAGGATTGTTGTTTGCATTCCTGAGCTTCCCAGCAGCATAAAAATGCAGTTGTTTATTTCTTGTTCCTGAAAATGTTTTGGCTAAATCTTCCCCAGAACGAGGATGTTGCCAGGACTCAAGGGCCTGAGCTATAGGGAGAGGTTGGGCAGGGCTGGAACTTTATTCCTTATAGCGCAGGAATAGATTAGGTAAATGCAGAGTATTTTACCCAGACTGGGGGAAATCGAGAACCAGTGGACATAGGTTTAAGGTAAATTGTAAGGAGTTACCGCATGAGGTAGTTGAGGCAGGTACAGTCACAACGTTTAAGAAACATTTGGACAGGTACATGGATAGAACAGGTTTAGAGGCATATGGGCAGGTGTAGATGTGGCATGCTGGTTGGTGTGTCAAGTTGGGCAAGAGGGCTTATTTCCATGCTGTCTGACAGCAACCTAGGAGGATGAAGAACGCAAGGTGCCTAAAATGTGTAAACCTTCCCTTGATCAGAGTGAAAAAATACTTATTCTTAGAGAAGTATTGCAATAAAGGTTCAGATTATAGTAATGATTGAAAAAATAGAGCAGGAGGGAAACAGAAGAGATTGCAGAACCTGGGATTTTGCACAAAAAACATAACTTCTGAAGAAATTTAACAGGGCAGGCAGCATCTATGAAGAGAAATGGGCAGACAACATTTCAGGTCAGGATCCTTCTAGTCCTAAGAAGGGGTCTGATCCAAAATGTCGACTGCCCCTTTGACCTCCGTCGCTGCTGCCTGACCCACTGAGTTCCTGCCAGTTTGTTTTGCTGGAGCAGGAGGGATTTGACTTTGAATGCCTGGACATAGGCCTGGACATCTAACATGGGCAACTCATTCTCCTCCCCAGCTAATCTCTGCTGTGAGGTTCCACAAGGTTCCATCCTTGGCCCCATTCTCTTCTCCCTGTATATGCTCCCCTTAGTCCAAGTCATGGCATTTCCTTCCATTGCTACCCAACTCTATCTCCCCCTGAAGCCCAAATACCAATCTAATCTGTTTAACCTTACCCACTGCCTCGAGGATATAACGTGTTGGATGGCCCAAAACTTCCTCCAACTAAACGAGAGTAAGTCTGAGGTCATCCTTCTCGGCCCCTCGGACTCAATCAAAATGACAGCAGGCAGCCTTGGAAGCTTTACCCCACTACTCAAACCTCACGTCAAAAACCTCGGCGTGATATTTGACTCAGCACTGAAATTTGACAAACAAGTCAATGCCGTGGTAAAAGCTAGCTTCTTTCAGATTCGGATGATAGCTAAAATAAAACAATTCCTCCAGTTTGATGATCTGGAAAAGATCATGCACACATTCATCTCCTCCCACCTAGTTTACTGCAACTCCCTTTACACTGGCATCAGCCAATCTTCCCTGTCCCGCCTGCAACTGGTCCAAAACGCCGCAGCGAGACTCCTGACGGGCACCCGAAAAAGGGACCACATCACCCCGATCCTGGCCTCTCTCCACTGGCTCCCTGTGCGGTTCCGTATAAACTTCAAGATACTCCTCCATGTCTACAAAGCTCTCAATGGGCTTGCCCCCACCTACATAAAAAGCCTTCTCACCCACCACTCCACCTCCAGGCCCCTCAGATCGGCCGACTTGGGGTTGCTGAATATCCCACGGTCTAGGCATAAGCTCAGGGGCGACCGTGCCTTTGCGGTTGCAGCTCCTAGACTGTGGAACAGCATCCCCCTTTCCCATCAGAACTGCCCCCTCCATCGACTCTTTTAAGTCAAGACTAAAGACTTATCTATACTCCCAAGCCTTTCCTGACGTCCTCTGAGTGAGGGCTACATGTATATATGTATGTAGTCTGTTTTGTTTTGCTATTCTTATAACAAATGTAAAGCACTTTGGCCAACGAGAGTTGTTTTTTAAATGTGCTATATAAATAAATGTGACTTGACTTGACTGGACAAAATTACAACAATTATATTTTGTATGGTATTTCTAATATGGAAGTTAATCTAAGTAGTATGCATATTTGTGGGCCAACGCTAAATAAAATATATTTTAGGAGCAATGACCAAAAGTTTGGTGAAGATTTGGATTTTACCTTGCAGTACTAGGTATTGTTGAAAAGTAGATGGGATGTAGAAACCCTAATCACAACGAGAGTTCCCAGGGGACAAGGAGGAATAATTGCTTCTTAAGCAGTCTTTTGGTCGAATATAACTTACTTCTGAGATAATCAATGAGTCTTCAGTGGGATCCACTGTCACAAGTGGGGCACAATTGATGGTACAATGGGTTATTTGTGAAGTTGTTTGTATTCAACTCCATGTGGTCCTGGTACAGACATGAAGAACTCAGTGCCTTCCTGGATATTCATCTTGGTTGCACATGTGGACAGGATTGCAATAGCAAATAATTTATTAGCACTGGAGAAGAATAGGGGAGCAATGCATTGTTGTCGAGGGTGAGAATCTGTTAATAATTATAACAACAGCAGATGCTGGAATTTGAAATTTAAAAAAGGAATAAAAATTCCTGAACTGCTCAGCAGATCAGGCAACATCGGTGGAAACAGAAGTAATGTTTCACGTTGAAGGCCCTTCATCAAAGTGGGAAACAGAAAACGAGGTGAAACAAAAGACTGCAGATGCTGGAATCTGGAGCAAAAATCTGTTGGAGAACTCTGAGGCAAACAATGGCTGTGGTGGACAGATGCCATTTTGGACTGGGATCCTTCTTCAGACTGGAGATATTTACATGGTTCCTTTCACATCTCTTTCAGCACATCCTAAAATGCCTTGAAACCATCAAAGTTTTGTTTTAAAAGTAGTAATTGCTATACATGCTTTACTGATCTCTTAAAATCCATATACCATTTTAGTCTCCAAAGTATCAACTACTGCACACCATGCATATGGCAATTATCAATACCACAATTGCTAGACAATATATTAGGTTCCACACATTTATCACTGACACAATTTCTAGCGCTTCACTTGCACTCCCTCTGCACTGTTAACTTGCCAGAGTTTCTTCTAGCTAAAGATTGGGTAACTTAAGTTATGTCTGCTACAACCTCCCTCTCTATCCATTCACACACCTCTCAATGCTCCCTGAACTATAGTGAGACCAAGTACTCCAAAATAAAATATTTTTGTGTTCACTCCATTCATTGTCTCATTCATTCCTATCTCTCCAGCAATTACAGTTAAAAATAAAATATATTGTTGTTCATATGACACTTCAAATAAAATAGCCGTGATAATAATACTTGCTTTTGATAAGCTCTATAATTATCCGTGACAATTGATGCTTGTAGAAACACCATACAAATGGTCCCCATTGAAGCATGTCAGGGCTGATTGTTTTGAAGACAATACATACTGAATCAGTTTCAATCAGTAAATAATCACTTTTAATCCAAGCTGTGGACGTTAAAAGGGGCAATTACGTCTTTGAATGATAAGAAACCAATATTCTAGCCTTTAGGAATGCAGTGTTAAGTAATCTCAGTCAATGGGTAGGTGCAGGGGTGACGTGTACATTCTGCAGGAATGAATTATTTGGGAAATAACACAGCTAAAGTGTTAGATGTTTGTAAAATAGAGGACTGATGATTTATTTCAAATGCAATAAATTTAAGAACTTAAATAATCTTAAGAATAGAATTGTGCTCTCTAGCTCCATAAGTTTAAATGAGTAATACAGTTTATTTTTATCTCAATGGCAACACAAACTATGAAAGTCACCAGTTATTTCATCTCAAGCTTGGTGTGAGAAGTGCAATTATTGATTTAGAGAGATGGGCACATTATCTGATCACCATTCACTGAGTAATACTGGCAGTGAAGACAGAAACAGCAATGTTGGTCAAATGTGTTATTCACACTGTCCAGGTTCATGTTTGAAGAGCAGCAGTGGAGCTGTCTTCCAGAATCTTAGAAAAGTTTCGGGGAAATTTAATGCGAATTGGAAAAAAATGAGCAATTCCTTAACAATGGATTTTAATCAGGCCTGAACTGAGGCATTTTGTTAGATCATTGTACGATGGACTGAGGTTAAGCATGATGCAAAATAAAAATGTTACAAATGCCAATCTGATGTAGGGTTTCTACCCAAAATGTCCACCAGCCCGCCTCCACAAATGCTGCTTGACCTACTGGGTTCCTCCAGCATTAGATGTTTTGCTCCAAACTTCAGAATCTGTAGGTCTGTGTCTACACATGATAGTATTAAAGATAAATGAAATTGTATGTTTTTTAATATTTATTTATGCACCGTAATCTTGATATATGGAATTCTTGTAATTTATTCAACATTATCATTTTTCAGAAGTAAAGCAATTGGATAATGCATTTAAGAATACACAGTTGTCTCATTTATTAAGTGTAAAAGTTATTAAGTGCTATTAGTAGTAGGAATGTAAGTAATTACGAGATAAATATGATGATCAGTAACAAGATATTATCAGCAGGGTTGACGTGTGGGCATTTATGTTCAATAAAGGACCCCTTTGGATGCTGAATTAGATGCAAATAAAGAGTTATACACTACTTGATTATCTAGAATGATTGCCTTATATGGATGTGACCAGATTTGCATTATCTCCATCAGCTAGTAACAGAGAAACATAGAAAATAGGTGGAGGAGTAGGGCATTCGGCCCTTCGAGACAGCACTGCCATTCAATATGATCATGGCTGATCTTCCAAAATCAGTAGCTTGTTCCTGCTTTTTCCTTAAATCCCTTGATTCCATTAGCCCTAAGAGCTAAATCTAATTCTCTCTTGAAAACATTCAGTGAATTGGCCGCCACTGCCTTCTGTGGCAGAGAATTCCACAGATTCACAACTCTCTGGGTGAAATTCTTTTCCTCATCTCAGTCTTAAATGGCCAACCCCTTATTCTTAAACTGTGATCCCTGGTTCTGGACTCCCCCAACATCGGGAAATTTTTCCTGCATCTACCCTGTCTAAACCTCTAAGAATGTTATATGTTTCTTTAAGATTCCCTCTCATCCTATTAAATTTCAGCATATACAAGCCCACTTGACCCATTCTCGAGCTTCCCCTCCCCCTAGTCACGACAGGGACCAAGCCCTCCAGTCCTTACCTTTCAGCTTATCAGCCATCGTATTCAACACACAAGGTGTTACTTTGACAATAAAGGCTACTTTGACACATCTCGATAGTTGTCAGACCAGAACCAATCCACCCTAATGCACGGTCAGGATTAGAATGGAGCTGCAGTGAGCAATGAACTATATCTTAGTACAAGTCAAAAAGCAAAAACCTGCAGTTGCCAAAAATCTGAAATGAAAACAGAAAATGTTGTAAATATTCAGCATGTAGACAATGCTGGAGAAACTCAGCACGTCAGGCAGCATCAATGGAGTAAATACTCAGCATCAATGGAGTCAATACTCAGCAGGTGAGGCAGCATCTATGGAGTCAATATTCAGCAGGTGAGGCGGCATCTATGGAGTAAATACTCAGCAGGTGAGGCAGCATCTATGGAGTCAATATTCAGCACGTAGACAATGCTGGAGAAACTCAGCAGGTGAGGCAGCATCTATGGTGTAAATATTCAGCGGGTGAGGCAGCATCTATGGAGTCAATATTCAGCAGGTGAGTCAGCATCTATGGAGTCAATATTCAGCACGTCAGGGAGCATGTTTGAAGGGAGAAGCAGAGTTAACATTTCAGATAAACATTTTCCTGAGGTCTGAATGTTAATTCTTTATCTCTCTCCACAAATGATGCTTGCTTGCTATGTATTTCTGGCAATTTCAGATTTTATCTCAATATAATGTGTCATTATTTTTAGGGAAAAAACAGGGAGAAAAGCAAAAGGGGGAAATATCACGATTAATTGTTCTTCAGTAGTAGGATGTGAATGATTGCAATTAAATTGTAGAGCACTACACAATGTAATGGCAGCGTTCATAAACACAATTTGAAATTGTTTCTAAGGGGAGTTCAAAGAAACAAATACAATACAATACAACAATACAATATTTATTGTCATTTGAGCCTCAGTGAGGTTCAAACGAAATTCCGTTTCCACAGCCATACAAACAAAGACAATTTCCTACAGACATACACACAATTTAATTCACACAAACATCCATCACACTGAACCCACTGTGATGGAAGGCAAAGTATTTTCTCTCCACCTGTTCTCCATTTCTCTCCCGATGTCCAAGCCCCAGGCGGGCGATGATAAGTCCCACGGCCATTTTAGGCCGTGCCGGGCGATTTACGGCCCCGCTCCCGGTCTAAATGTCACAAAGTTGGAGCCCCCGGCGGGCGCTGGCATGTCCCACGGCCATGAAGCCGCGCCGGGCGATGTACGGCCCCGCTCCGGGTCGTTCCAACCCCGCGACACGGGCTGGAGAAGTCGCGTTGCGGGAGCTCCGGGTAACGGTCTCTCCCCCCGGACCCGCGAGCTCCCGATGTCCCAGTCCACCGGACCTGCGGCTGCGTTGCTGGAGCCTCCGAGCCCCAGGAGTCGAGTCGCAGCAGCGAGTCACCTCCGCTCCCCACGCTCCGAGGCCGGCCAGCCCCACGATGGTGAGTAGTCCGCAGCTCCGCAGTCTCCCGAGCCCCCGGGTCGTTCAGGTTGGAGGCCGCTCCACGATGCTAGGCCCCAACGACAACGGAGACCCGACAGGGAAAAGGTCGGGTCTCCCGGACAGGGAAGAGATTTTAAACAGTTTTCCCCTCCCCCCCCCACATATACACATTTAAAACCAGTATTAAAAAACACCAACACTACATTTAAATAATAACGGCAATTAAGGATACTTAGTACAACTTCAACTCCACTCTTTTCCATTGCTAATTAGAAACAGAGATGATGAGTGTGGAACTGTTCCATTTCTGTAGGCTGCGTTTTAAAATCTCCCAACGGAAAAGTAACTGATATTTGAGCTTAAGACTCATAATTTAGTTCCAATGCTGTAAATACAACAATCTCAAATAACTTCTTAATCGTTTTGGAGATGAAACACCGAATATTGATTAAGAACAGAGGTCACATGCACTGGCATTTAAGCACATCATCCTCACCTGGATCAAATACAGAGTCTTAACCCAAACCCAACTTGTAAATGTGTTAGATTATACAACCAGGCAATATAATTGGGACCAAACTGGCTCGGGTCATGCAACTGGACATGAAAACAGTCAAGCTTGTTCCTGTTCTCACCTAGTGCAAAACGTAACAATCAGAAAACACAAGAGAATCTTCCCATCCCTCACATGGAGCTCCTGGCCGCCCCAGTACTACTCCTCTGCCCATGCTGACGGTAGCTGACATTGTCAAATCTAGAGTTCAAGTTTGGAACCTAAGCAGGGAAATGGTTCACATGCTTTAGTTGAAGGTCATCTAAGAAGCAAAAGTACAGAATGAAATGTGACTCTTTAAGTGATAAAATGATAAATCTGATAATACGGGAAGGACTGACATGTATTTTCACAGAATGCCATATAATATAATGCTTAACAAAATGGACAGCCTATCATTCGACTCATTTCATTATAATTGTAATCAAACTTTTAAAATACAACCCAAAATGATTCCAATCCAAGTGCTCAAAATAGTTAACATGCGGACATCATTAACTTAAACCTTTTCAACGGTGGTGATAAAATGGCAGAAAATAAAAGTTACATTGGATTAGTTTAGCTATACTCTAACAAAACTGAAGAAAGCAGTTAAAATATTCCTTTTATGAAGTAATATAGCCCAGCTTCAAATATGCAGCTTTACAAAATTGTTTATTGCCCCAATTAGCTCGAAAAGGTTGATTTTTAAAATTGAACATGCCTCTGGTAATTAAAGAGCTTTACAGTTAACTTAAAATGAAACAGCTGCACTATCGTCAGATAAAACGAGTTTCTGTGGGAAATAAAAGGCTATTTATGGTATTTAACATGGTAAGCTTTATCCAACTATGTGGTGGGTTTTGGATCATTTCCCAAATTAAGAGATTGATCCTTGTAATTACTTCCCAGAGATGCCGCTGCAAAAATGGGCAAGTTAAACTCCTTTATGGGTTCAATAATGTGATAGTTTTCTCCAAAAAAATCATGTCTTCTTAACATTACCTTCCTTGCTAAAATATAAATCCAAAGTGATTTGCAGCCCGTCTGTCATTTTGTTCAAAATAAAGCTTTTATCGTGTGTTCTTTATCTGCAGAGCATTAAGACAGCAACATGTCCAGCAAAAGAGCAAAGGCAAAGACTGCCAAGAAGCGCCCTCAGCGTGCGACTTCCAATGTGTTTGCGATGTTTGATCAGTCTCAGATCCAGGAGTTCAAAGAGGCATTCAACATGATAGACCAAAACCGTGATGGCTTCATTGACAAAGAAGATTTGCATGATATGTTGGCTTCTCTTGGTAAATGTTCAATATCATCTAAAATGAACATCGCTTTCAGAGGAACTGAGGCTCGCACTTATTAGTCAATCATTTAATATTTGGCCTTTAGACTCACTCTTTGAACAGTTTACATAAAGTTTAACCAATCACCAATAACTATAAATGGAGAAGGGTTCTTGCTCGAAATGTTGCCTGTCCATTCCCTCCACAGATGCTGCCGGGCCTGCCTAATTATTCCAGCACTTTATTTCTTGCTTGACTATTTAAAACATTTTGCTTGAGATTATTTATACAATACATTGGTGAAAAACCTACCACCAACATTTGCATGGATCTGCTGACAGATTGGCCCATAACCCAGCTATAGGGGAGGGATAAGAATCTTGACTGAGCAGAGTCAAAGCCACAGTGGACTAGTGAACTCCTCACGTCACCTCCTCCCCAGGTAATTGCCCTACCGCATGTCCTTGTATCTCATTCCACCTCCTCCGGTACCTCCTGTAACCTCATCTACTTCATTTACTCCCGATGTGGCCTCTTGTATATCAGCGAGACTAAGCGTAGCCTCGGCCACACTTGTGCTCGGTCTGCCAAGCCCGCTGGATCTCCCGGTTGCTAACCATTTTAATTCCCCTTCCCATTCCCACACTGACCAATGGGCCTACTCCATTGCCAGAGTGGGGCCAAACTAGATGAACAAAACCTCATGTTCCGCATGGCTAGCTCATAGCCCACCATATGAACATTGAATTTTCCAATTTTAGGTTACTTTGCTTTTTTTGTGTAAACCAGCACCTGCAGTTCCTTGTGACTAAATGGTGAGTTAAGTCACATTACTTGAAGTAATTTATGAGTGTGAATATGTTTCTGCAAGTGGGAATATAAGACTGCCTGTTGGGATGTTTTTAAAGTATTTTAACATTAAAGATTTTTGTGTTTCCGACAGGTTTTGAGTGACTTTGAATGTTTGTGAAAGTCAGAAACATCTGATTGAGTTTTAACAGCTGGCGAGTCTGAGCACAGAATCTCTCAAACTGGTCAATGTAACTTGTCACTTGCCCTGGGGAGGCCCTGAGCTGCCTACCAAGGAGCTGTGAGCCAACTCCTTGGTAGGCACACACGAGATGAATCAGATGACAAGTCATCTCCAGGCAAAAGAACATCCATCCTCTGATGAAAGGTCCTGGCCCAAAATATCATCTGTCCATTTCCCTCCACTGATGCTGCCTGACTCGGCGAGTTCCTCCGGCAGTTTAAATGTAAAAACAAGGAATTTCAGCTGCAGGTTTACACAAAGGCACACAAAAGATGGCCCGACCTGAAATGTCACCTATCCATGTTCCGCAGAAATTCTGTCTGGCCTGCTGAGTTACTCCAGCAGCACTTTGTGTACTTTCCTCTAACAGTTTGGTGTTTTTTTATAGAAGATCCATTCTATTCTGTTAAGATGGTTGTTAAATTAGACGGACAATCGTGTTTATTCCATTGTAACTCACAGCATCCTTATTGAAATATATCAAAAACATTACACAAACTTATTCTCCTTTGCCAATAGCGATTTATACAAAGCCAGTAGGTTTGCTACATTGCGCTACACGTTCCTCGTTTGCTGTTTTGTCTTCGTTAATATACCACACGCAGCTTACTTTCAACTCTGTGTACAGGAAAGAACCCGTCAGATGAATATCTCGAAGGGATGATGAGTGAGGCTCCAGGGCCCATTAACTTTACCATGTTCCTGACTATGTTCGGTGAGAAACTAAATGGGACAGATCCAGAGGATGTCATTCGAAATGCTTTTGCTTGTTTTGATGAAGAAGGAACAGGTAACTTGGCTTTAATAAAAGTTAGTAATCTTGAGAATTTATTGTAAAAGCATAAAGAAATCCTGTGCTGCCGACAGTTCTAATTGCACCATGGTACAGTAAATAGAGCTGCTGTCTTACAACTTCTGTGACCTGGGTTAAATCCTGACCTCTAGTACCGTGTGTGTGGAGTTTCTCCCTGACATACGTTCATTCTGGGTACTCCAGTTTCCTCCCACATCATGCAGTTAGTAAGTTAATTGGCCATTATAGATTAACCCTAGTGTGTGGGTGAGTACTAGAAACAGGAGATTCGGGGACAATGTAGGAAGGCCAAAAAATGGGATTAGTTTTGGTTAATGTACAAGGGTGTTTGATAGCCAGACTCAGTGGGCTGAAGGGCATGATTTCAATGCTGCATGACTCTGACTATATTTGGATTTGTAAGGATCATGAGCTGATTGGAGATTGGTCAGAATTTGATTCATATTGAGGGTAAATTTTAAGTCGGTACTATTATTATGAGCCTTACCAAGTTTTCCTGGATTGTACTGTGATTGATAGGGAATACAGTAGGATCTATGCTATGGTTAGAAGTTGGGAAGGGGTGGAAAAAATGGAGCGTAATCTTATATTGTGACCATGGGGGAGGTTCACACTTGAGGAGAGGTGCGTATATATGTAAGCAACAAATTGGAGATTCATATCTCATTCAGAGATCTCAGTGGATCATGGGTCAGGGTAGGACAATGAAAAATGGTGCCAGATCTATTAAAGGGAAGTACAGGATATCATTGGCAAGTGCCCCAATCCAGCATCAATACAAGGACCTGTGTCAGGATATTCTCTTGGCAATGTAGATCATGTTCCTATTCAATGCTCCAAATACAGTATTCCATATGGATTGAATAGAAACCCTGGAGAGAAGGAATGGGTGACGTTTTGGGTCGAGACCGTTCTTCAGACTAGAGTCAGGGAAATGAGAGATAAAGACGGTAATGTAGAGGGATATGGAACATAAGCAAAAAAGTAATGATGATAAAGGAAACAAGCCATTGTTATATGTTTGCTAGGTGAGAATGAGAAGCTGGGGTGACTTAGGTGGGGGAGGGATGAAGACAGGGAATGCAAGGGTTACTTGAAGTTAGAGAAATCAATATTCATACCCCTGGGTTGTAAGCTACCCTCACTCTGACAATGGAGTAGGCCTAGGACAGAAAGGTCAGTTTGGTAAAGGGAAGGGGAATTAAAGTGCTTGGCAACCGGGAGATCAGGTAGGTCCAGGCAGACTGAGCAAAGGTGTTCAGCAAAACGATCGCCCAGTCTACGTTTGGTCTTGTCGATGTATAAGAGGCCACATCTTGAACAACAGTAGATGAGGTTGGAGGAGGTGCAAGTGAACCTCTGCCTCACCTGAAAGGACTGTCGAGGTCCCTGGACAGAGTCGAGGGTGGAGGTACAGGGACAGGTATTGTATTTTCTGCGGTTGCTGAGGAAGGTACCTGGGGAGGGGGTGGTTTGGGTGGGAAGGAATGAGTTAACCAGGGAGTTGCGGAGGGAACAGTCTCTGCGGCAGGCGGAAAGGGGTGGAGATGGGAAGATGTGACTGGTAGTGGAACCACGTTGGAGGTGGTGAAAATGCCAGAGGATTATATGTTGTATGCGATGGCTGTTGGGGTGAAAGGTAAGGACTAGTTCAGTTTAATTTATTGTCACGTGTACCGAGGTAGAGTGGAAAGCCTATTGTTGCATACTAACCAGTCAGCAGAAAGACAATACATGATTACAATCAACCATTTACAGTGTATAGATACACGATAAGGGAATAACGGTAGAGTGGAAAGCCTATTGTTGCATACTAACCAGTCAGCAGAAAGACAATACATGATTACAATCAACCATTTACAGTGTATAGATACACGATAAGGGAATAACATTTACTTCAAGGTAAAGCCAGCAAAATCCGGTCAAGGATTGTCCGAGGGACATCAAAGAGGTAGATAGCGACCCAGCACTGCTCTCTGGTTGTGGTAGGAAGATTCAGTTGCCTGATAACAGCTGGGAAGAAACTATCCTAGAATCTGGAGGTGTGCGTTTTCACACTTCTATATCTTTTGCCTGATGGGAGAGGGGAGAAGAGGGAGTGGCCAGTATACGACTTGTCCTTAATTATGCTGCTGGCCTTGCCGAGGCAGCATGAGGTATAAATGGAATCAATAGAAGGGAGGTTGGTTTGTGTGATGGCCTGGGCTGCATCCACAATATGCTGCAGTTTGTCACGGTCTTGGATGGAGCTGTTCCCAAACCGAGCAGTGATGCATCCTGATAAAATGCTTTCTATGGTACACCTATAGAAGTTGGTGAGAGTTGTACGGGACATGCCAAACCTCCTAAGCCTTCTAAGGAAATAGAGGTGTTGGAGTGCCTTCTTGGTCGTAACTTAAATATGGGTGGTCCAGCAGAAGTTGTTGGTAATATTGACTCTGAGGACTAGGGGGACCAGTGGTATTGACTAGGGGGACTGCCTCCCTTTTGCGACTACATTACATCACATCACCGTCTATATCTCTCGTTTCCCTTTCCCCTTACTCTAGTCTTAAGAAGGGTGTTGACCGAAATGTCACCCATTCCTTTTCTCCAGAGATGCTGCCTGACCCGCTGAGTTACTCCAGCATTTTGTGTCTATCTTCAGTTTAAACCAGCATTTGCAGTTCCTTCCTACACTTGCTCTACTGATATGGTGTATAGCCTCCATGTAGAAATTACATCAGGATTAAAAGAGCGATTCCCGGACGAATTCCTGGAATAAAGCCAAATTACACTAATTTCTGATTCATTTTGGCCACATTTAAATAATTTTCTATTATACAATGCAGGATAAAGGCACAGAATAATTATATTTCATGGCAAATGGCAATTATCACCATCGGCAGGACTAACAGGATGCTGATTTAAGTATGAAACGCATCCCAGTGTACCACACACATTTTCTTCACAATGACAAGTTTTGAGATATCCTTTGCAGAAACATGGCTCTCTACAATGAAGAGCCACTGCTGATATTTTCATTGCCCAGCTCTGAGAGGAGTGAAAATTATTTATTTTTAATTACTTTGCTAAAAAATCTAAACACCTATTTTTTATTTTTTATTATGAGGTATTGTGTGTAGATTGATGATTTAAAAAAAATGAATTTAATCCATTTTAGAATAAGGCTGTAATAACAAAATGTGGAAAAGGTGAAGGGTCTGAATACTTTCTGAATGCACTGTACATGCATTTAGATGGACATGGGCTGATCAGGGATGGTTTTGTAGGTGGGAGGTCGTGTCTCACAAATCTGATAGAGTTTTTTGGTGACTGCTCTGGAAGGTTAGATCGCATGGGATCCAAGGAGAGATAGCTGAATTGATAGAAAATTGGATTAATGGGAGGTAGCAGAGGGTGATGGTGAAAGGTTGCTTCACAGACTGGAGGCCTGTGACTAGTGGGGTGCCTCATGGTTCGGTGTTGGGCTCTTTACTGTTTGTCATCCATATCAATGATTTGGATAAGAACGTATATAGCAAGATAAGCAAGTTTGCTGTTGATACAAAATGTTGTTTTTTTTGTTGTGGGTAGTTTTGCAGATAGTGAAGATGATTGTGAAACAATTGCAGCAGGATCTGGATCGATTAGCCAGGTTGGCTGAGGAATGGTTGGTGGGATTTAATACAAAGAAATGTGAGGCGTTGCAGTTTGAGAAGTCTAACGTGGCCAGGACCTACACAGTGAATGGTAGGGCTCTGTGGAGTGTTGTAAAGCAGAGGGATCTAAGAATACAGGTGCATGGTTCCATGAAGGTTGAGTAGCAGGTAGATAAGGTGGTCAAAAAGGCTTTT
Organism: Amblyraja radiata; assembly: GCF_010909765.2. NCBI lineage: Eukaryota > Metazoa > Chordata > Chondrichthyes > Rajiformes > Rajidae > Amblyraja > Amblyraja radiata. Next base: position 37,393 of record NC_045978.1, read on the forward strand.
GGCACTTTGGCCTTCATCAGTCAGAGTATAGAGGTTGGGAGGTCTTGTTGCAGTTGTATAAGACGTTGGTGAGGCTGCATTTAGAGTATTATGTTCAGTTCTGGACACCACTATAGGAAAGATGTTGTCAAGCTGGAAAGGGTACAGAGAAGATTTACGAGGATGTTGCCAGGGCTAGAGGGTTTGAGCTAAAGGGAGAGGTTGAGCAGGCTTGGATTCTATTCCTTGGAGTGCAGGAGGATGAGGGGAGATCTTATAGAGTTGTACAAAATCACGAGAGGAATAGATTGGGTAGATGCACAGAGTCTCTTGCCCAGAGTAGGTGAATCGAGGACCAGAGGACATAGGTTTACAGTCAAGGGGAAAAGAGGAATCTGAGGGGTATCTTTTTCACACAAAGGGTGGTGAGTTTATGGAACGAGCTGCCAGAAGAGGTAGTTGAGATGGGGACTATCCCAATGTTTAAGAAACAGTTAGACAGGTACATGGATAGAACAGGTTTGGAGGGATGTGGACCAAATGCGGGCAGGTGGGACTAGTTAGCTGGGACGTTGGCCGGTGTGGGCAAGTTGGGCGAAGGGCCTTTTTCCATGCTATATCACTCTGACTCTATGACTAGTGTAGCTGGGACATGCTGGCCGGTGTGGGCAAGTAGGGCGAAGGGCCTGTTTCCACACTATATCACTCTCCCTCTATGTAGTTCATGTGAGCAAAATTTGATAATGGGGATTCTGAACCTGCAAACATTTAAAATCAATGTTTACTTGAGCTTGTGGTCCAAAAATTAAGTATATAAAATGTTGTTGCATTAAATACTAGTTTGCGCTTTGTTACAATTCTTTGAACTTGGAGTTGTAGAACTGGGACAAGAAATGCATTAATCAATACAATGATGGAAACGACAACATCTGATTATTGAACAACTGAATGTAAACAATACCTAAATTTCCTGTAGGCTTCATTCATGAAGACCACCTGCGGGATCTTCTGACCACTATGGGTGACAGGTTCACAGATGAAGAAGTTGATGAACTTTTCCGTGAAGCACCTATTGACAAGAAAAGCAATTTCAACTATGTGGAATTCACTCGTATTCTTAAACATGGCGCCAAGGATAAGGATGATTAAATATCTAGGGACTCTAGTTATTGCTTGTTATCTCACCTTGTTATTTCTCAGCTTATTATTTCAGAATTATTTTCTTTCTAAGCACACACTGCTCACCTCAGATGCAATCCACTTACTTTAAAGAGCAAATTTGTTTCCCAGACATTTGTGCAAAATAGGCTATGAATATTGGACAATGTGGCGATAGAAATAGGACAAAAATAGTCAAAAAGGTGTTGTTATTCTGTTCATCTTATCTGTAAATTGGATTGGAACTTGGTCAATTACTCTGTCATTAAACATAATTTTGCCCAGAGTAGGAAAATCGAGGACCAGAGAACATGGGTTTAAGGTGAAGAGGGAAAGATTTAATAGGAACCTGTGGGCCAATTTTATTACACAAAGGGTAGTGGGTGTATGAAACAAGCTGCAAGAGATGTTAGTTGCTGCAGGTACTATCACGTTTAACATTTAGACAGGTTTAGAGGGATATGGGCCAAACGCAGGCAGGTGGGACTAGTGTAGATGTGGTATGTTGGTCAGCATGGGCAAGTTTCCAAGCTATATGACTATGACTATAATAATGGAAGCTTCTGAAAATCAATGAAATAACAAAGGGCAAAAATAAACCTTAACAATGAAAGCAGGAATATGAATAACAGTATCTATAATTATGATTTGGTACCTAGGTTTTACATGGAACTTTGTACTTTTTCTTTAATATTTTGTCTAAATAAAGCCTCATTAAACATAAGATGGCTACCTATTTTCAAATGATAAATTTCACCATGGTTGATCATGAATGAACCCAATAAAATGTTTGAATCTATTTGATTTAATGTTTACACAGCTTATTTTGTGCAGCAGAATTATATTATATATCAACAATATTATTATACTAAATATCAATTAAATTATATTAAATATCAATATCCTCAGTCTGAAGAAGGGTCTCGACCCAAAACGCCGCCTTTTCCTTCGCTCCATAGATGCTACCTCACCCGCTGTATTCGCCAGCATTTTTGTCGACCTTAAATATTTAAGTTATTTTTTCCAGCAAGATCAAATTACTGAATAATATGTCTTCTCATAAATAGACTTTAAGTATTTTAAAGTAAGATTCATGAACCTCATAGAAAATAGTAAGTTGGATCCATATTCTACCTTAGAAATACTACATTGGTAATTCATTTTTTAAATTCAGAGTAAATTCAGTTTGTAAAAAATATAATATGATCTATGCACCATGACATAGCTGTAAAGTCATCAAAACTTTCCCTTCACTTTGACTACAATTGAGAACAGTACACTTGGTGCTAATATACTTCCAGTAAGTAAATCTAATGAGATTACTGTTTTCAGTGTTGGTTAAATCTAATTTTCAGCATAATTTTCCTGATCTGGTCAACATATTCCAAAACATGTTGTAAATTTATGACAGGATTGATGTGATGCTCGAGTGCAATTTGCAAACAACATTTATTTTCCAGTCGTGTCACTGTGTTTTATGTATTGACTGCTAACTCTCCAGGATTTAACAAATATATTTTCTTGCTGGCAGCCAGAATTGAAAACGTCACATTTCCAAATGACTCCACGAACATTTTCCTGTTAGGTGGATGCTTTCCTCCATCTCTCCCCTATGTAGAGACTCTCTTCTTTTCTCATTCTGAGACCATGCAGGATGATCTATTGAACATGCAGACTGCTTCATGGTGGAGCCAAGCTACAGTTAAGGAAAAGGAAGACATCTTAGAATCAATGATGTGGTCGGTGTTGTCACTGGAACAGATATATTCAATTTATATCTCCTCTAGACAAATTAGTTGTGAATATCAATCCACTGATCTTTGACAGGTGACACCAACATCTACTACATCTCTCTTAGCTTCCACTAAATCTCAGACTCGTCAACACTCCACACACTTGCCTGCAACTTAAAATGTATTTGATTGCGAACTTCCAGTTTTGGTGAAAGACCCACGACCTCAAGTGTTAACACTGACTGACTCGCTATAAATGTGCTGCCTGATCTGTCAAGTACTCCCAGCATCTTCTGCTTTTATTTCAGATTTTCAGCATCTTACTTTTGAATTTGCCAAAATGCATGTGAAAATCTGTGCTGAGTTACAGTGCAGCAGGATTAAGGTTAGATTACAGTGTAGTAGTGTCAGGGTTAGAGTTAGGTTACAGTGTAGTAGTGTACCAGAGACCCCACCTTGATGTTCAAATGATGAGCAAGGTGTTGACATTTTATTGCAATTTCTCCCATGTCAATAATGGAGTGGCATTGCCCATGGTATCACAATGATTATTGCACTGGGTTTGTGGGCTGGCAGGGGAAGGAGCAGCAAGGGAAAAAGAAGAACATGACAGATTGCTGTCCTTGCTTTAAGGAAGAAGTGGAAAAGATTGAAGAGAAAGCAAAATGTCTTAACAATGATCCTGCTTGCATCAAAGGGGATGACCAATTCTGATGATGCATTCAGAAATAATGGAGTGACCATGACCCCACAATCGAACATCATCTCCCAGACCGTTACTCATTTCATCACTTCTGTCTACCTTCCCTCCAGTCACCAACTTTATCATTCCCCAGCTCGCCACTGCTCACATCTATCTCCTTCCCAAAGTACACAAACAGGAATGCCCTGGCAGTCTGGTAAAACCACATCTGGAGTATTGTGTACAGTTTTGGTCTCCTAATTTGAGGAAGGACATCCTTGTGATTGAGGCTGTGCAGCGTAGGTTCACGAGATTGATCCCTGGGATGGCGGGACTGTCATATGAGGAAAGATTGAAAAGACTAGGCTTGTATTCACTGGAGTTTAGAAGGATGAGGGGGATCTTATAGAAACATACAATTATAAAAGGACTGGACAGGCTAAATGTAGGAAAAATGTTCCCAATGCCGGGTGAGTCCAGAACCAGGGGCCACAGTTTTAGAATAAAGGGGAGGCCATATAGGACTGAGGTGAGAAAAAAAAATTTCAGCCAGAGATTTGTGAAATTGTGGAATTCCCTGCCACAGAGGGCAGTGGAGACCAAATCACTGGATGGATTTAAGTTAGATAGAGCTCTAGGGGCTGGTGGAATCGAGGGATATGGGGAGAAGGCAGGCACGGGTTATTGATTGGAGCCGATCAGTGCTGGCTAGAAGGGCCGAATGGCCTCCTGCACCTATTTTCTATGTTTCTATGGCTTACCTGCAAGCCAGCCAGGAAACCCGTTCGACCTGGTCCCTTAATGTCCTGACCCGTTTAAATCCAATACCCGTTTAAATCTTTCCCATCCACCAATACATCCAATTAGTTCAAATGGTAATTGTACCCGCATCAGACAGCTTTAAGAAATTTTCTGTGAATACCTTCAGTAATACTTGAATGTCAAAACACAATTAGTGACACATCGTGTTAATACGATGTTAATAGTGACATTTAACAAGCGCTTAACAGTGACACACCCACTGTCACGCGGAAAGTGGAGATTTTAATAGATTTTCTTACACCAAATTTCAAAATCTGGATTACAAAACATGGGGGGGATTGTCCCCCACTTCTCAAAGGATATGACCCCCGCCCCCCCCCCCCCCCCGAGATTTCCGCCCATGGCGTTGTGACGCCAGTCAAAATGGCGATCTGAAAATGGCGGCAGGCCCGGCATCCCTCCCCCAACTGCGCATTTGCGGTCCTGTTGTGATGACCCGTGGACCCGTTTGGTGCCCGTTCTGACACCGGTCAAGTAGACACTGCGCACGTGCGGATACCGGCAACCCTCCCCCAACTGTGCATGGGCAGATAGCGGGCCCGGCAACCCTCCCCCAACTGTGCATGTACAGATAGCGGGCCCGGCAACCCTCCCTCAACTGCGCAGGCACGGCTGACGGGTCCCCGTTGTGACGCCAGAGATCCCCGTCGTGACACCAAAATGGCGATCTGAAAATGGCGGCGGGCCCGGCAACACTCCCCCAACTATGCATTCACAGATACCGGGCACGGCAACCCTCCACCAACTGAGCAGGCGTGGCTGACAGGGTTGGCAAGTGAGAGCACAGCGGGCCCGGGGGGTAGAAAGATACATGAAAGTTGTTAAAGGGAATTACTTTGTTAAATCAAACAAAACTTGCTACTACACACCCCAGGTGAATGGGGAGTAAGGTGGGCCTAAAATTGTTGCGGTATCGTGTACCGATTTTGCTGTATTTCGGGAAAATATAAATATATATAGATACAAACAAATATATATACATACAAAATAAGAGTTTTAGTTATATACTAGACCAAGTGGGACCCGTTGGGTCCCTGTCACATAGAAACATAGAAAATAGGTGCAGGAGTAGGCCATTCGGCCCTTTGAGCCTGTACCGCCATTCAATATGACCATGACTGATCATCCTGTACCTGCCTTCTCTCCATACCCCCTGATCCCTTTAGCCACATGGGCCACATCTAACTCCCTCTTAAATATAGCCAATGAACTGGCCGTCACATGGGAGGTCTGGTCCCCCAACGCAACCCGTTCCCCCAATGCAATATTCCACCACTCACCCATAGGCCCCAACTGCGCAGGGGCGGCTCACTTCCGCTTATCCCCCAGCGCTCCCTCCCCCTCCTCTTCAGCCTCCCTGATTTCAAACTTTAAAAACTTGCTGGAAGGACTCGGTGTTCTGTGATTGCAACCATTTGGATCCCATTGTGACGTCATAACTAACTGCCGGTGTGCAGATGGAAGAAATTTTTCTCAAAGTGAGATTTTGTAAAGTTAAAAATGGGAATAACTTGTAAAATATAACATCAATCTGAACGAAACTTTGATACACTATACCGCAGGACAATGGTGAGTAAGGTGGTCCAAAAATTGTACCGTTTTGGCGTAATTCAGGGCATGAAACACACGCAGACAGATTCACTAATAAACAAGATAAGAGTTTTAGAAATATACAAGTTATAAGATATAGATAGATAAAGATGTGCGAGGCAAGTTTTCACACTGTGGGTGGTGGTGACCTGGAATGCACTGCCAGGGGTGGTGGTGGAGGCAGATATGATTGTGCCGTATAAGAAGCTTTTGAATAGGCACACGCCATTCATTGTGATCAACAGATGAGATCAGTTTAACAACATTGTGTTCAGCACAAACATTATGGGCTCTAGGACCTGTTCCTGTGTTGTGCTGTTCTATGTTGATCGCCAAAGTCTCATCTCTGCAGTAGTAAAGGTGAGATGGGAAGCTGGAGAAAACTAAGGGAATATATCGATCAGGTCATCAGGTCAAACTAAGGGAATATTGATCAGGTCATCATGTCACATACTTTCTGGGAATGAGGTTTGGTGACTGTGGTCAGGTATCTATTCAAGAGTCAAGAGTCAAGAGTGTTTTATTGTCTTGTGTTCCAGATAGAATAATGACATTCTTACTTGCTGCAGCACAACACAATATGTAAACATAATACACTGTAAACAATATAATAAACGAGCGAGAAAAGTTCAATGTGTGTATGTGTACACATACTCACAAGTAAACACACACACACACATATATATATATATATATATATATATATATATATATATACACACACACGTACACACACACATATATATATACACGTACACACACAAAACAAACAATAAAAGTGCAATAATAATTATTAAAATAATAGTCTATTGTAGTTCAGAGCTTATTTGAGGTTGTAGTGTTTAATAGCCTGATGGCTGTAGGGAAGAAACTGTTCCTGAACTTGGATATTAGTTTTCAGGCTTCTGTACCTTCTTCCCGATGGCAGTGGTGAAATGAGTGTGTGGCCAGTGTGGTGTGGGTCTCTGACGATGCTGGCTGCCTTTTTGAGGCAGCGACTCTGATAAATCCCTTTGATGGTAGGGAGGTCAGTGCCGGTGATGGACTGGGCAGTGTTCACAACTTGTTGCAGTCTTTTCCGCTCCTGGGCATTCAAGTTGCCGAACCAGGCCATGATGCAACCAATTAATATGCTTTCTACTGTATACCTGTAGAAGTTCAAGAGAATCCTCTTTGACAAATCTCTGTAATCTTCGCAGGAAGTAGAGGCGCTGGCGTGTTTTATTTATAATTGCATCAGTGGGCTGGGTCCAGTAAAGATCTTCAGAAATATGCATACCCAGGAATTTGAACTTTTTGACTCTCTCCACCATCATCCCATTAATAAACAGGATTGTGGGTCCTCATCCTTCCTCTTCCAAAGTCCAAAATGTTACTGGTTTTACAGATATTAAGAGCCAGGTTGTTGTGCTGGCACCATTTGGTCAGTCGGTCAATCTCACTTCTATACTCTGACTCATCACCATCTGTAATTCGTCCAACAATGGTGGTGTCGTCGGCGAACTTGATGATGGAGTTCGCACTATGTCTGGCTACACAGTCATGAGTATAGAGTAGAGCAGGGAGCTGAGCATGCAGCTTTGAAGTGCTCCCACACTGATTGTTAATGAGGAAGAATTATTTCATAGAAACATAGAAAATAGGTGCAGGAGGAGGCCATTCGGCCCTCATAGCCAGCACCGCCATTCATTGTGATCCTGGCTGATCGTCCCCAATCAATTACCCTCACCTCAGTCTTAAATGGCCTCCCCTTTATTCTAAGACTGAGGCCCCTGGTTCTGGACTCGCCCAACATTGGGAACATTTTTCCTGCATCTAGCTTGTCCAGTCTTTATATAATTTGATATGTTTCTATAAGGTGTCCCCTCATCCTTCTAAACTTCAGTGAATACAAGCCTAGTCTTTTCAATCTTTCCTCATATGACAGTCCCGCCATCCCAGGGATCAATCTCGTGAACCTACGCTGCACTGCCTCAATCACAAGGATGTCCTTTCCCAAATTAGGAGACCAAAACTGTACACAATACTCCAGATGTGGTCTTACCAGAGCCCTATACAACTGCAGAAGAACCTCTCTACTTCTATACTGAAATCATCTTGTTATGAAGGCCAACATTCCATTAGCTTTCTTCACTGCCTGCTGTACCTGCATGCCAACTTTCAATGACCGGTGTACAAAGACACCCAGGTCTCGCTGTACCTCCCCCTTACCTAACCTAACCCCATTAAGATAATAATCAGCCCCCTTGTTTTTGCCACCAAAGTGGAAAACCTCACATTTATCTATATTATACTGCATCTGCCACGCATCTGCCCACACACTCAACCTGTCCAGGTCACCCTGCAACCTCCTAACATCCTCTTCACAGTTCACACTGCCACCCAGCTTTGTGTCATCCGCAAACTTTTCTGCCAATTCGAACAGACTGTGGTCTGTGGATGAGGAAGTCGAGGAACAATTGCAGAGGGATGCGCAGAGACCCAGTTCCGTGAGCTGTAAAGGGATCCATTGCAATCATATATTGTCACTCTGCTGACTGGTTAGCACGCAACAAAAAGCTTTTCACTGTACCTCGGTACACGTGACAATAAACTAAACTGAAGAAGACCTTGATATTTGGTGCATAATTTATGGTAACTAGAAGGATGTGATTTCTAACTATATACTTCAATTATGTTCACTGTACAGTTGAAATAAAAATATGGGGAAAAACAAGATGAATGCCGGAGTGAGGACAAGGCCACCTATCATTTATTCAGTGATATCCCGTGCAAGGACTAATGTGCTCGATGGCAGAAACATCGCCCTAACCAGCCATTTAAATGTGATGCCACCTGGTGGTTTAGAGATATCGCATAAATGTATGAAACGTTTATCACCAACACTGTGATTTTGAAATGTACTTTATGGCATTTTATGGCAAACTTAAAAAATATTCCATTAAAACGGATATATTTGTTAGATAAATTACTATTTCAGAATGCCTCATCATTATCTCCAGCTCTGAATGAGAGAATGAAAGCTTTTGTACAGCAAAATAATAATTATAAAGAGTCCCCGTCATGTTGTTTACTAATAGTTGCGCTGGTGGAGTGATTGCGTGGATTGCTGCGGTCCCCAAGTTGTGATTGCAGCATAGAAACATAGAAACATAGAATGTAGGTGCAGGAGTAGGCCATTCGGCCCGTCGAGCCTGCAGCGACATTCAATATGATCATGGCTGATCATCCAACTCAGTATCCTGTACCTGCTTTCTCTCCATACCCCCTGATCCCTTTAGCTACAAGGGCCACATCTAACTCCCTCTTAAATATAGCCAATGAACTGGCCTCAACCACCTTCTGTGGCAGAGAATTCCAGAGATTCACCACTCTCTGTGTGAAAAATGTTTTTCTCATCTCAGTCCTAAATGATTTCCCCCTTATCCTTAAACTGTGACTCCTTGTTCAGGACTTCCAATACAATACAATTCAATTTATTGTCATTTGGACCCCTTGAGGTCCAAACGAAATGACGTTTCTGCAGCCATACATTACAAACAAATAGACCCAAGACACAACATAATTTACATAAACATCCATCACATCGCTGTGATGGAAGGCCAAAAAAACTTATCTCTCCACTGCACTCTCCCCCCCATGTCAGAGTCAAAGTCAAAGCCCCCGGCTGGCGATGGCGAATTGTCCCGCGGCCATTAAAGCCACGCCGGGTGATGCAAGGCCGCGCACCGGGTCTTGGTGTAAGAGCCCCCGGCGTGCGCTCGCAGAGACCCGCGGCCATTCCAAGCCGCGCGGGGCGGTGATGTAGGCCCCGCTCCAGGAGCTCTTCAACCCCGCAACTCGGGCGGGAGAAGTCGCCGTTGCGGGAGCCCTGAAAAGCGGTCTCCCTCCAGGCACCCGCGGGCTCCCGGTGTCACTGCCCGCCAAACCCGCAGTTGCAGCCTCCGAATCTCCGGGGGTCGGGCCACAGCAGCGTCCACCACAGCTCCACCCGCTCTGGACTCGGCCAGCTCCGCGACGGTGAGGTGAGTAGTCGGCACCACAGCTCCCGGTCTTCCTGTTGGAGGCCGCTCCTCATTGCAGCCCCAACGACAACGGAGACCCGGCAAAGAAAAGGTCGGGTCTCCCGTGCAGGGGGAGATTTAAAAGTTACCCCCCACCCCCCCCCCACACATACCCCACCCCCCCCCACACCACCCCCACACATACCCCACCCCCACCCCCCCACACACATACCCCCACCCCCCCCCCACACCACCCCCACCCCCCCCCCACACACCACCCCCACACACATACCCCCACACCCCCACACGCATACCCCCACCCCCCCACACACACACCCCCACCCCCCCACACACATACCCCCCCCCCCACCCCCATACCCCCCCCCCCCCCACACACATACCCCCACCCCCCCCACACACATACCCCCCCCCCCCCCACACACATACCCCACCCCCCCCACACATACCCCCCCCCACACACATACCCCCCCCCCCCCACACACATACCCCCCCCCCCCCCACACCACCCCCACCCCCCCACACCACCCCACCCCCCCCCCCCCACACCACCCCCACCCCCCCACACCACCCCCACCCCCCCACACACATACCCCACCCCCCCCACACACACATACCTAAAACTACATAAAAACATAGACATAAAATAATAAAAACGCAGACAGACTGCAGAGGCCGCTGCTGACGAAAGTCGCGCCGCCCACCGGACGATGTTGTTCCCCAACTGTTGTTCCCCAACATCGGGAACAATCTTCCTGCATCTAGCCTGTCTAACCCCTTAAGAATTTTGTACGTTTCGTTGTAAGACATTGATCATTCTTTTAATCTGTGTTTTTAACTCATGTATTGTGTTTTTTTTTAATATAATTTATGATGCTTTTATGTGATATACTAAGATTTTATATGTACTTTATGATATTTTTTTTAAATATGCAATGCATTTTTTAAAATGTAATGTTGCCCCTTGTCTGGACCTCGAGTCCGTAATGAAGTTTATTATTATTATAAGATCCCCCCTCAATCTTCAGCAGCAGCAGCAGTGAGTGAGCGAGTGAGCGGGTGAGTGAGTGGGTGAATGAGTGAGTGAGTGAGTGGGTGGGTTAGTGGGTGAATGAGTGAGTGAGTGGGTGGGTTAGTGGGTGAATGAGTGAGTGAGTGAGTGAGCGAGTGGGTGAGTGAGTGAGCAGGTGGGTGAGTGGGTTAGTGGGTGAGTGAGTGAGCAGGTGGGTGGGTGAGTGAGTGAGTGAGTGAGTGAGTGAGTGAGTGAGTGAGTGAGTGAGTGAGTGAGTGAGTGAGTGAGTGAGTGAGTGAGTGAGTGAGTGGGTGAGTGAGTGGCGCTGGTTTCCGGGGTGAGCTGTCAGTGAGCGCTGGTGAGAGGCGACCATCACCATCATCACCGCAGTCTGGCAGCAGGTAGCGAGCAGCTTTGTTTAACTGCGCCTCGCTGCCCACGCTGCACAGCGGCGGGAGAGAGGGAGAGGGAGAGAGAGAAGGAGAGAGGGAGAGAGAGGGAGGCGAGCTGAGCTGAGCTGCACAAACACACACAACGAGCTCCTTCACCATCTGCGACTTTACACTTTTATATGAAGCTGCAAAATCCAAACTGTGTCGCCGACAGGAAGAGTAAACGTGGAGCAAGATGAAAGCTGCGAGAAAAGGTAGGTGTGACCTTGGTGTAGACTCTGTCTGTCAATGTTGCCTCGAACAATGACAATGGCAGGTCGAGCTGCTCGCGTTTGGCATCATTTATATTTCTCTCTTTCTCATCTCCTTCTCCCCCCACCCCCCGCGCTGTGATTGTGGAAAGGGATTATTTTTAGTTGCAGGGGTTTCCTCTGGGGGGTGACGTTACAGGGAGGGTGAGGGTGAGGGTGGCCTTGTTGTGTTGTCTCTCGGGCTCGGCGTGTTGGCCCCTTTGTTGCAGCAGAAGCCCCCGCTCCCCAGCTCCTGGGGCAAAGACCCGACATCGCTATAAGATCCCTGGTCCTGGGGCTTCCCAGCTGCAGCTTGAGGTGTAACTTTACAAAGTTGTTGCCCCCTCCCCGCTAAAACAGAGTTTGTGTCGGTGACAGATGGAGCCGGGATTACCGCCAGTTCCTGCTTCACTCAAACAAAAGCTGCACCTCAATGGCGGCAAACTTTATGCCCAAGTTTATTCTGGTTCATGTTTGCAATTAACTTTATTTATTGACCCGAGTTATTGATGCAGCGGGTTTGTGGATGATGGAGGGTTTGACTTTGAGCGCGTTGTTGCATCGTAAATGTAAAGAGTGAGTGAGTGAGTGAGTGAGTGAGTGAGTGAGGTCCGTTGTTGCCGCTGCTGTTGTTTCCAGTGATGGGTCCGGGCCGGGCTACTTGTGTTTCTGACCCCATAACTAACTAACTCTCTGCCACTGCTACTGCCAGCAGCCGTGGGTGGCCGGAGCTCGGACAGTGACTCTATGGACGAGGGCATGGCCGGCAAGAGGAAGCGCCATGTCATCTTCTCCAAGGAGTCGGTGAAGGTTCTGCGGGACTGGTTGTACGAGCATCGCCTGAACGCCTACCCATCGGAGCAGGAGAAGCTGAGCTTATCCGGACAGGCCGACCTCAGCGTATTACAGGTAGGAAGGAGTCCGGCCACACTTGGGGAGTGGGTGGTCAGGGACACGGGGCCAAGGCCGTTGTGGAACACAATGTAATGAAAGGATTAACGATAAAATACACAAGTCTGTTGGGATCAGCAACAATATCGAGTTGTGCAAAGTTACATTTGTTTTTTTATCGCCGCAGCAAATAATTGATTCACGGTAACACAACGAAGTAAAATAAATCTCTCCTTCACAAACGTGGTGAACATTAAAATGGATAAATGTGTAAACTAAAGCAAAATGCATCGACTTGGGCAACTTGGTCTTCACTTGCCAGATTGCCAGGGATATTAGTTGGGGGAAGGGGCAGTTAAATATTTCTGAAGCAAGTTAGAGCCCGTTGGATTGCCTTAAGGAATGGGGAAGTTTCTATTGTTTGTCTAGTTTTAAACGCAGGATGAGCGAGCATTGCCTTTTGTTTTGTGTACACGTGTGTGAGTATGGCTTTCGACAGTTATGCTGCGAAGTTGAATTCTTGTGATTCCATCATCCATATTGTGCCTAAGAGGATGTTCAGTTGCTTTGTGAAACTGTTAGTAAAAGTGAAACCAGCCTGTCCCCACATGGTCATAGCCTTTGTGGTTTCTTGTCATCAATCTAAGCTTTCTTTTCTTCCGTGTCCTTTTAAATTTATTGAGAGTTGTGATTACGGCTAAATTGGTGTTTTATTGCAAATAGATCTTTAAACTGATTTTGGAAGCTAATTTATAATTAATTAACCTACAAGTTTGAAATAAAATGAAGAATCTCACACTCGTTGTCTGACAGTCATTGTGTAATGTGTAGGAAGGAACTGCAGATGCTGGTTTAAACCGAAGATAGACACACATAGTCTTTGTGTAATAGTCACGCAGTTAGTCAGGAATATCGTTGGGAAAGTCAGTTCCTGTTAATGTTGTTGCCTGCAAAATTACTCCAGCATTTTGTGAATATCTTCAGTTTAAACCAGCACCTGCAGTTCCTTCCTACACAAATAGTCTGCCTTGTTGGAGTTCAGAAGAAAAGCTCTTATTAGTTATTGCTTACTCCAAGCCTGAGTTTTATGGACAAGTAATTGAATTTCATGATATAGATTAAAAAAAGGTGCCTTCAAACATCATTTTATAATGTAATATTTTGTTGCCTGATAATTTAATTTGTGAATTCCTGGGTGAGGGATTGCTCAAGTGTTTCATTAAATTGTAGTATTGGGATTTAAGGGTGAATTTAGCAGAAAGATATTCCTTTGTGTTGGAGTTTATGGAGCAGCATGCATCTATCTTGTTCGTCTCTTTACACAGTCTATTCCAGCGGATGCAATTAAAACAACTTGCATGTAATTCCCAACTTGCATGTAATTCTAGTGCATGCAGCTTCCAGGAACTATCACCAATACATTCTTCCATGCTGTAATCGAATGGTTGACTCCACAAACATGAGTTGTGAGCAGCAGATGTTGGGTTAGCATGGCTAGTATTTCCTTGTCATTAATAAAGAGCTAAGCCTTCTTTCAGCTTAGCTTACATTCACCACATGTCCTGCTTACAAAGAGATTCATTTACAGAAAACCTAACTTTCCATAGGATACCTCTCCAAAGTCTGTAAATATAATTCCTTTACACACACAGTAAATGTCAGGTACTTATTTGATTTAAAATTGTATATTGCTGACTTTTATAGAGTTGCAAAGCAACAAATGATTGACCTTTAAGCGAATGTGTCTGTTAGCCTCTGGTGACATTACCACTGGTGATGGTGCAGTTGTAAGCGGTGTCAGAGCCTTATTGTTCATAGTCTTACACTGAAATCACATCTGAATCTCTAAATAATGCAATTATTTTTTTCTTGAAGTGAGATTAATCATTAGATATCTGGGAGGTGGCAGAAGAAATGAGCCACAATATTACTGAATCTTGGAGCAGGCATAAGGGATATGATGGTCTACTCATTTCTTTATGTGACTTACGCACGCAAACATTTATAGCACGTATGGGGAAATTACTTTAGTCCTAAGCTACTTCAAGCATCGTAATTAGATAGGGAAAGAAAGAACAACATAGTAGCCATTTTCTGACCTTGTTACCGAAGCCGTTTCTCAGTAGTCCAAAGTTCCGGAGTTACAAGGTCTGGAGAGCGTGTCTACTTCTTAGATCTTCGCTTGAAGACTGCCTTAAAACAAAGGGGAGATTACACAGACCATCAGCCTGAGGTAAGGCAACAGCTGATGCTTTATATGACAGTAATTATTTAACTAAAATCACCTGTGGTATAACGAGTGGAGTTGATTACTTGGGCAATGGAACTGTTCTGTGATATAGATTGGATGGCGTGAAATGGCCTCTGTGTCATGTGGAAATACAGAAACATTCGTGACATAAGTGCCAACAGATTTATCAAGACATAATGATGTGGCTTGATAAGGCTGTTGTTTTGAGTGGAGTGAGGGTTACACTGTCAAAGCTGCCCTCTCTCAGATACAAAAATACATTTATTTCATTTGTATAATACCCATTTGTGTACAAAAACATCCCTAATGTGAGGGAGGGGATGATGGAGGTGAAAGAGCTGGAGCTTAGTGGGAGAGGACAAAGGGCTGATACTTGATGGGTTTGGAGGGAATGTTGCTGCCATCTGCCCTTGCTGAGATGGGTGGAATCGGGCAAAGATTCTGAATATCCGTGGATGGGTTTTGGAACAGGATGGTGTGGTCCGTGTGTCATAGGTTGGGAATGTCGTGTTTGCCACAGTCACAGAGGGCACCATTTTATTCTGTATTGGCTCCATCTGCATGGATATGAACCTGAACTGCAGGGCTGTTTTTGTTGAAGGAGTTCATTATTATTCAGACAACAGTGGAGCCCTTCTCTTATTTCATTGCTCCTTGCAGGAGTTTGTCCGACTGGTGCAGTGAAAGGCACTATATAAATGCAGGGTTCCTCTTTGGCACATTCCTCCAAGTAAATCAGAGTTTCACAGTTGCCCAGACAGAAAATTTAAAATTTGAAGTGTATTGTTCGGTTTTATTTTCTGAAAGAAACTTCCTGTCCATTGTACCTATGCTGCTGCAACACTATACCATGCTGACGATTCCCCCCTGCCCACACCCTATCCACTCCATTGCTGCATTGCATCCATTTTGGTGGCAAAAACAGGAAAGCAGACTATTATCTAAATGGTGGCCGATTAGGAAAAGGGGAGATGCAGCGAGACCTAGGTGTCATGGTACACCAGTCATTGAAAGTAGGCATGCAGGTGCAGCAGGCAGTGAAGAAAGCGAATGGTATGTTAGCATTCATAGCAAAAGGATTTGAGTATAGGAGCAGGGAGGTTCTACTGCAGTTGTACAGGGTCTTGGTGAGACCACATCTGGAGTATTGCGTACAGTTTTGGTCTCCAAATCTGAGGAAGGACATTATTGCCATAGAGGGAGTGCAGAGAAGGTTCACCAGACTGATTCCTGGGATGTCAGGACTGTCTTATGAAGAAAGACTGGATAGACTTGGTTTATACTCTCTAGAATTTAGGAGATTGAGAGGGGATCTTATAGAAACACAAAATTCTTAAGGGGTTGGACAGGCTAGATGCAGGAAGATTCTTCCCGATGTTGGGGAAGTCCAGGACAAGGGGTCACAGCTTAAGGATAAGGGGGAAATCCTTTAAAACCGAGATGAGAAAAACTTTTTTCACACAGAGTGGTGAATCTCTGGAACTCTCTGCCACAGAGGGTAGTTGAGGCCAGTTCATTGGCTATATTTAAGAGGGAGTTAGATGTGGCCCTTATGGCTAAGGGGATCAGGGGGTATGGAGAGAAGGCAGGTACGGCCCCCGCCCTACTCGGTTATAGTGGACAACTTGTAATAACATACACCAGGACCACCTACTCCCTCAGTGGTCTATAGCGAGGGCTTACTGTAAGGTGAACAGCTTTGGGCCCCATATCTGAGGAAGGATGTGCTGGCATTGGAGAGGATCCAGAGGAGGTTTAAGAGAATGATCCCGGAGATGAGTGGGTTAACATATTATGAATGTTTGACAGTACTGGGCCTGTACTCGCTGGAGATTTGAAGGATGAGGGGGAAACCTCATTAAATATATCGAATACTGAAAGGCCTGGATAGAGTGGATGTGGAGATGTTGTTTCCACTAGTGGGAGAGTCTCAGACCAGAGGGCACAGCCTTAGAATAAAAGAAGTTCCTTTAGAAAGGGGATGACGTCATTTCATTAGTCAGAGGGTGGTGAATCTGTGGAATTCATCGCTACAGACGTGGAGGCCAAGTCATTGGATATTTTTCAAGAGTCAAGAGTGTTTTATTGTCATTTGTCCCAGACAGAATAATTACTTGCAGCAGCACAACAGAATACGTAAGGCGGAGGTTGACAGATGTTCAAGAAGGAACTGCAGATGCTGGAAGATCGAAGGTACACAAAAATGCTGGAGAAACTCAGCGGGTGCAGCAGCATCTATGGAGCGAAGGAAATAGGCGACGTTTCGGGCCGAAACCCTTCTTCAGACTGATGGGGGGTGGGGGGGGAGAAGGAAGGAAAAAGGGAGGAGGAGCCAGAGGACGGGGGGATGGGAGGAGACAGATCGAGGGTTAAGGAAGGGGAGGAGACAGCAAGGGCTAGCAAAACTGGGAGAATTCAACGTTCATGCCATCCGGACGCAAGCAACCCAGGCGGAATATGAGGTGCTGTTCCTCCAATTTCCAGTGTATGAGGTTGACAGATTCTTGATTAGTACGGTTGTCAGGGTTATGGGGATAAGGCAGGAGAAAGAGATTGAGAGGGAAAGATAGATCAGCCATGATTGAGTGGCAGAGGGGACACGATGTGCCGAAGGGGTTTGGCTGGACAGGTGGCTCCTGCTCCCCCCTGCAAACACGAGTCATGTTCATAATGTCGTGTGTTTATTCAGCAAAGGTGCCTGTGGACTTAAGCACCTGTGGTTTTTAACATCAGGCAAATTAGTGTCATATGTGGACATTAGTTATATTGTACAGCATGCAAACACATCACATTGTTTCACTGATCATTGAGCAACATTACACCCAAACCACACTGATCCAATTTTTAAAATTCTCCCACATTCCCACCGATTGTCCCCACGTTCCATTGCCACCTGCTCTAGAAACAGTACAGCTACCAACCTGCACATCTTCAGGATCAGGATGTGGGAGGAAACGGGAGCTCCTGGAGGAAACTCATGCAGTCTTGTTGTGAATGTGGAAAATCCACATAGATAGCTCCAGAGGTCAGGTTTGAACCTGGGTCACTGTAGTCATGAGGCAGTGGGTCTACTTGCAGCCCTGAAAATAAAATAAAAGAATACACCTACATTTGGATTACTGAGCTACAAGTTAACACAATATGCGAGTTGTTTACAACAATTGTAACTGGACTGCAGTCCTTGTGGGTGGAGAGATAGATAGTCACAACTTGCCCTCTCCCCTGTGTTAGAACACGTTCTACGGTAAAGAACAGCTTTATTACAAGCGGGGGGGAGGTGGTTGGCCTGTTACTCAGAGCCACTTTTCAAAGAACCTCAGTTTATAAAATGGAACAGGATTGCAGAATGTCTAGGAAGCCTGTGCTGTCCAGATGGGTCGGTGCTCCTGAAGTGTGTGTGTTGCCATGCACTCTGCTGTGCATCTGCCCCTGTGACAGATTGTTTAGACAAAGACTAGGCTGCTGGAAAGGAGGCGTCAGACATGAAGCTACATCCTGTTTATCCTGCAGTTTCCAAAATTCATGCAAGCATTCAGTTTAGTTTATTATCACTTGTACCAAGGTACAGTGAAAAGCTTTTTGTTGCATGCTAACCAGTCAGCAGAACGACAATACATGATTACAAACAATCAATTAACAATACATGATAAGGAAATAACGTTTAATGCAAGGTAAAGCCAGCAAAGTCCGGTCGGTAAAGGATAGTCCGAAGAAACATCAAAGAGGTAGATAGTAGTTCAGCATTGCTTTCTGGTTGTGGTAGGATGATTCGGTTGCCTGATAACAGCTAATAATATTACCCCTGCACTTGCTGTTCTCACTTCTGTTGGCATGCACTTGATCACTATTCTATGCAACAGATAATAGATAATATTAAACGTACATTCAATACCTGCCTCTGAAAGGCAAAGTATGGTGAGCAGAACAGGCTCTCGCGTCGCAGGCACTGATGATTTCTGTTCTGAGTTTCTGATCATTGGGGGCTGTGTATAGTAAATACTCTATGGAACATTCTTGCTGAAGCTGATGTGTAGAAGGAACTGCAGATGTTGGTTTAAACCCATGATAGATACAAAATGCAGAGGTAACTCAGCAGGACAGGTAGCATCTCAGAAGAGAAGGGATGGGTGACGTTTCGGGTCGAGACCCTTCTTCAGACCGTTTCTACTGAAACTGAGGTTGATTCTCGTCCATTAAATGTGTAAGCTGCTTTCACGCAGGTTGCACTTAGTTATTTAAAAATGTTAATTCTAAATAATTTATTACTTTAGTTATTTATATTTATATCAGAAATAAAAATGAACTGCAATTGTAGATATTACTATAATTTTAGCAAGGTTTGACTTCAGTAGTTTGTGTGACTTTAGCTCACAAAGTCAGTGGATTGTCATACTTCTTGATCTAGAAGCACTGTGTTTTGTTCCTATATATTTCTCCTTGGAAATATTATTTGGAATGATAGCACTGTTTTCTTTCTAAATACACCGATTCTTTCAGAATTAGACCAGACATGTGGCTGTAATTGTAATGGGAGTCCACACAAATGTAAAATGTTGGGGTATTTTATGGTGAAATTGTTTCAGTTTTGCAGTGATTTATTATACTTATCATTACTGTATGATTACTATTTACTATGTGAACAAGGAATTTCCCTGTAGATGACCATAAACCAATTAATTGGCAAGTATTATGCTACCCAGAACAACAAAACTTGTATTTAAAGAGCACCATTAGTGAAACAATACGTCCGAGCCACTTCACAGCAGCAATAACAAGACAACACCTGACTCATGGACCAAGATGGATGGAGCAAAGCAAGGTTTTATGGAGGGAGTTCCAGAGCTCTAGGTTTTGGCCTGTGAACCTGTAACCTGTGGTTACATTCTGTCCACCAAACTTCATTTCCAAATGAGGCAAATCAGTTATTGACGAGCTAGTACTACTCGTATCTTGGAGAGGAGGAGTGGGAGCTGGTTATCGGACTGAGATAAGGATAACAGAATAACAAAGTGACCCAACCCTGATGCTGGCTGTTCAGTGAAGCCATTTACAGTGCCCTCCATAATGTTTGGGACAAAGACCCATCATTTATTTATTTGCCTCTGTACTCCACAATTTGAGATTTGTAATAGAAAAAAAATTACATGTAGTTAATGTGCACATTGTCAGATTTTATTAAAGGTTATTTTTATACATTTTGGTTTCACCATGTAGAAATTACAGCAGTGTTTATACATAGTGTGTCCCCCGCCCTCCCCCCTCCATTTCAGGGCACCATAATGTTTGGGACACATGGCTTCACAGGTGTTTGTAATTGCTCGGGTGTGTTTAAATGTTGCCTCAATGCAGGTGTAAGAGAGCTCTCAGCACCTAGTCTTTTCTCCAGTCTTTCCATCTTTGAAATCTTTTATTGGTGTTTATCAACATGAGGACCAAAGTTGTGGCAATGAACGTCAAAGAAGTCATTATGAGACTGAGAAACAAGAATAAAGCTGTTAAGATACATCAGCCAAACCTTAGGCTTACCAAAATCAACTGTTTGGAACATCATTAAGAATAAAGAGAGCATTGGTGAGCTTACTAATCACAAAGGGACTGGCAGGCCAAGGAAGACCTCCACAGCTGATGACAGAAAAATTCTATCTGTAACAATGAAAAATCCCCAAACATTTGTCCGACAGATCAGAAACACTCTTCAGGAGTCAGGCGTGGATTTGTCAATGACCACTGTCCGCAGAAGACTTCATGAACAGAAATACAGAGGCTACACTGCAAGATGCAAACCACTGGTTAGCCGCAAAAATATGATGGCCAGGTTACAGTTTGCCAAGAAGTACTAAAAAGAGCAACCACAGTTCTGGATAAAGGTCTTGTGGACAGATGAGACGAAGATCGACTTGTATCAGAGTGATGGCAAGAGCAAAGTATGGAGGAGAGAAGGAACTGCCCAAGATCCAAAGCATACAACCTCATCTGCGAAACACGGTGGTGGGGGTGTTATGGCCTGGGCATGTATGGCTGCTGAAGGTACTGGCTCACTTATCTTCATTGATTATACCAACTGCTGATGGTAGTAGCATAATGAATTCTGAAGTGTATAGACACATCCTATCTGCTCCAGTTCAAACAAATGCCTCAAAACTCATTGGCCGGCGGTTCATTCTACAGCAAGACAATGATTCCAAGCATACTACTAAAGCAACAAAGGAGTTTTTCAAAGCTAGAAAATGGTCAATTCTTGACTGGGCAAGTCAATCACCCGATCTGAACCCAATTGAGCATGTATTTTATATGCTGAAGAGAAAACTGAAGGGGACTAGCCCCCAAAACAAGCATAAGCTAAAGATGCCTGCAATACAGGCCTGGCAGAGCATCACCAGAGAAGACACCCAGCAACTGGTGATGTCCATGAATCGCAGACTTCAAGCAGTCATTGCATGCAAAGGATATGCAACAAAATACTAAACATGATTACTTTCATTTACATGACATTGCTGTGCCCCAAACATTATGGTGCCCTGAAATGGGGGGGGACTATGTATAAACACAGCTGTAATTTCTACATGGTGAAACCAAAACGTGTAAAAATGGCCTTTATTAAAATCTGACAATGTGCACTTTAACCACATGTGATTTTTTTTCTATTACAAATCTCAAATTGTGGAGTACAGAGGTAAATAAATAAATTAATTGTCTTTGTCCCAAACATTATGGAGAGCACTGTAATTAACCCCAGAACCCATTTCTCACAGCCATGGAATTTTGTTCCCCTCAAGCATTTCCCAAATTCCCTTTTGAATGTTTAAGTGTTTCCTTTCTAGACCAATGACAATCCAGCATTTTTTGTTGCAAACACAAAGATTTTAAGTTTCAGGTGCCAAACTCACAAAGGTTACAGAAATACAGTCTTTCACCCTCATCCAAACATCACATTTAGTAATGTTCCAGCACTCGAGAAAAATTACACCAGGATCCTAATCAGTCGGGCAAGTGGGCAAAGGAATAGAGTTTAATGTTGATAAGTGTGAGGTGTTGCATTTTGGGGATGTCAAACCAGGACAGGACCTTCACAATGAATGGCAGGGCTCTGGGTAGTGTTGTAGAGCAGAGGGATCTAGGAGTGCAGGAACATAATTCCCCCAAAGTGGTGTAACCGGCAGATAGGGTGGTCAAGCAGGCTTTCAGCACACTGCATCAGTCAGGGTATTGAATATAGAAGTTGGGAGGTTATGTTGCAGTTGTACAATACTTTGGTGAGGCCACATGGTATTGTGTTCAGTTTTAGTCACCCTGATGTGGGAAGGATCATTTTAAGCAGGAAAGAGTACACAGAAGATTTACAAGAATGTTGGCAGGACTTGAGAGCCTGAGCTATAGGGAGAGGATGGGCAGGCTATGACTTATTTTGTTGGAGCTGAGGGGTGATGTTATAGAGGTGTGTAAAATTGTGAAGGAATAGGGTGAATGCAGTGTCATACCCAGAGTAGAGGAATCAAAAACTAGGACATAAGTTTAAGGCGAGATGGGAAAGATTTAAAAGGATTCTGAGGTGCAGCTTTTACAAAGCTATATGAACGAGCTGCCAGAGGAGGTAGTTGAGGCAGGGACTATCAAACATTTCAAAGACATTTGAACAGGTACATGGATAGAAAAGGTTTAGAGGGCCAAATGCAGACTAGTGTAGAAGTGACGTCTTGATGGGTATGGGCAAGTCGGGCTGAAGGGCCTGTTTCCGTCCATGACATAGACCTTATTAGCATTCTCTTTGGGGTGGGAGATTGCAACCTTCACGTGGTCCGCCCTGTTTCGACGAATGCAATCAACCTGGCGTGCACAATCAAATAAGATCAAATAGAACAAGTTGTCCTACAACTTTAGGCTGTGCACACCATACACAAGAAGAAGAAGCATTCTCTTTCCTAGTAAATTGCAGCCAAACAGTTGAGCAAGGGGGACAGACACAAAAAGCTGGAGTAACTCAGTGGGACAGGCAGCATCTCTGGAGAGAAGGAATGGGTGATGTTTCGGGTCGAGACCCTTCTTCAGACTGAAAGTCACAGGAAAGGGAAACGAGATATAGAAGAAACATGAGATATATAATGAAAGATATGCAAAAAATTAAACAATGATAAAGGAACAGGTCATTGTTAGCCGGAGCTAAGTAAGAACAAAAGCTGGTGTGACGGGTGGGGGAGGAGTGGAGAGAGAGGGAATGCCGGGGTTACTTCAAATTAGAAAAATTAATATTCATAACCCTGGGTTATAAGTTGCCCAAGCAAAATATGAGATGCTGTTCTTCCAATTTGTGTTTAGCCTCACTCTGACATAGAAACATAGAAAATAGGTGCAGGAGTAGGCCATTCGGCCCTTCGAGCCTGCACCGCCATTCAATATGATCATGGCTGATCATCCAACTCAGTATCCTGTACCTGCCTTCTCTCCATACCCCCTGACAGAAAGGTCAGTGTGGGAATGGGAAGGAGAATTAAAGAGTTTAGCAATCGGGAGATTAGGTAGATCCAGGCAGACTGAGCGAAGGTGTTCTGTGAAACAATTGCCAGCCTGTGTTTGGTCTCTCTGATGTATAAGAGTCCACATCTTGAACAATGGATACAGTAGATGAGGATGGAGGAGGTGTAAGCGAACTTCTGCCGAAGGGCAAGGGAGTTATTTTTAAATGAATGTTAATACCTGGTCATTAGAATGAGTTTGAATCAGATGAGTATGAATATAAAAGCAGAATCTAGGTTTTCCACATCAAAGATGATTATTAAGTATGATTAAAGTTGGAATAATTGGTTTGATGGGTCATATTTTTCAAGATTGGTTTCAGTGCTAACATGGAATGAAGCTCGTTCAGTGAGTTGGTCGCAGAACTTGTGTGGAACAAGCTGGGGAAATCTTCACTTGTGTCCTCGTGTGGTATGAGGCAAAGATCGCTGATTTAATGGCTTCAGGGTAATCACATTGGAAAAGTACAGGCAAAGTGTCTTGCCCAAGTCCTTGGGCAAGACACTTCACCTACCTTTGCCTGGGACTAGAGATGGAAATTAGCTACTGATTGGCTACAATCTCGCATATTTACATGCAAATGTTCATTAATATGCACTGTCCCTATAAAACAAATATTATTATTAAGGAAGTGAGAAATGAAAGGTCAATTCATCCCATTGAGAGAAGAGCAGGAAGCCTTCCTGAACCCGAGCTGGAATTTCTTCCTTAAACTTATATTTCAACTTCCTCACTTTCAGACACTTCTTAAACCAACATTTCAACTATCCTGTTTGATTCTGAGTTCCTGTCTCTCTCATTTGGCTGTGAGCCAGTTTATGAGCAACTCCTCTCGCAGGACTGAGATTATAAGTGTTAGAAGAAGAATTAGGCCATTCGGCCCATCAAGTCTATTCCACTATTCAATCAAGGCTGATCTATCTCTCTCTCCTAACCCCATTCTCCTGCCTTCTCCCCATAATCTCTGACACCTGTACTAATCAATGTTTAACTATAGCCCCAGGAACATGCATGTTGTCAGATGGAAGTGTTGGAGTGGGAAGAAGTTCTTTGTCCATTCAAAAAATGCTATACCTGGCCAAAGAGTGTTTGATCAATCAAAATGGAAAATAAAACTTCTGACGCAACATCTGATCAATAAGCTTTCTTTACAAAGAGTCCAGGAGAACAGATCTGTGTGGGGGAGGGGGAGGGGGGAAGGAGTGACCTCATTTCCATTGAAACCTTGGAGTTTCTTTTGTTCTCTTTTATTAGTTAGTTTGTCCTCGAATATAAACACTGCTTTTTCAACAGAGGAAATCTTCTCTTCAAAAGCTCAGGCCTACCAAACACAGATGTGGTGTCAGCTTTCCCTCTAATTTCATCTCTGTGGTAATGAATATCTGCTAATTATGTGTCTTCTAGAGATGAAAGTAAGAGGAACACCCTCCAACATTTTGAAGAGACTGTCTGAAAAAATTAATCTTTCAAACATCAGTGTATTTGGTGGCTAAGATTCACAGGTGCATTACTATTCCTTATGGTAGAGTTTATTTCTAAAGTAGTTAAGATGACGAGTAAGTTTGTGATTAAAATTTCCTTAGCCTTTTTTGATTTGGTGCATTTAAATCTAATGTGCTGGCCAGCTTCTTGTGTAGACATAGAATGATAAATAACTGCAAGTGTCTGGAACTGGATGTTGCAAGAAAGATTTTTTCTCCCCGAGTTTCAGCAAAGTGGTGATTTGCCTGAATATTCCTTTGAAGTTCCTGACCGCCTGACCAGGCAAGCACCCATTGCCTTTCTGCTGTTTATGTTGTTCAATCAGTTTACTGTCGTCCCACAGTCTTGTGGACCCAGTTTTGATCAATGAGTCCGCTGTTCAAAACAGGTTGGGCAGAAAAACAAGGAATTCTAAATTGAAGGAAAATAAATGGATCACAAGATCAAATTTCAAATGTAATTTCTCCTAACACATATAGTGTGTTTTTTGTTTGGCTTTTTAAATGTTAGATACTCACACTGCAACAGCAATCACTGGAATAAAATTATCAATTACTAGGCTGTGAAAGACCGAATATTTAATTAAAAAATCTTTTCAAAAGATAAGTCTAGACTGGTCACATATAAAATACCAAGAACAGAAAGAATGATTTATTTAGTAAATTATTTGTAAATGTTAAATTCTGAGATTTTTTTTCATTTAACTGCCCAGCCGCAGAGATGTCACTGAGCCTTGGATTACTTTCATATTTAGACCCCAATAGTCCTGTTAGTTTTGCTCATCGTTCCTTCTCGAATTGTGCCAGAGATTTCTTCCATCTGCCTACACCAGTCATTGCTGCCCTCCCCCACCACAGAGTATGCTTTGTGCAACACATCAAGTTGCTCAGTCCACACTTGAAGGCCCATAATGGCAATTCCTTCAGCACTGGTTTCAAGTTACACAACCTGATCAGTGTGCGATCACGTGTTCGTGTTCTGGGAGAGGCAAACTGTTTTCACATCGCTGCCTGTTTTCAAGGGCTTTGTCTAGGTTACAGCAAATAGGATTCAGGTAGCAATTGTTTTCACTCTTCAAAATTTAAGGGCAAGTTTCAAAGAAAATGTCATCCAAAATGTCTGCTTCCTTAAATCAAACCTATCAACTCCATTTATACATGGACTACATGATCTACAGAAAACATGCCGACACTGAGCTGCTCTGATCAGCAAATAAAACTGCTGCGACTGCTGCAGAGCTTCCACCCGCAGCACTAACCATATGGAACGAGCAGAGAATACAAATTGTAAGGGCAACAGAGGACAGGAGGCACAAGAAACTGCAGGAACTGGAAACTCAAGCAAAAAATAAACTGCTGACAGAACTCAGTGGGTCAGGCAGCATCTGTCAGCAGGAGGCAAAGGGATAGTCGTTGATTTGTGTCCAGGCCCAGAATGAAGGGCCTGAGGTGTCTTGAGCACAACAAGCAGTTGAACTCATAATGGGCTCGATGTTCAGAAAGCTGCAGAGCAGTAAATAAGCAAAGCTTGAGTCAGATATACTCAAGCAGAAAAAATAAATATTTCTGACTGTCAAAGGATCCCTTTTAAAAAGAATCCTGAACAACACACCAACTTTACATGGTGTTCGGTCACAGCATCTGCTAGCATTGTCTGATATTTCCAACCCTGCTGAGGAATTGTTGTGCATTGACAAATCTTAACTCGTTTTTTCATTGTAACTTTTTTTAAGCACAGCAACAAAATTAATGTGCTAAATATTTTTTGTCTTTGCTTTCAAACTTAAGGTTTCTAACTGGTTCATCAATGCAAGGAGGAGACTTCTGCCGGATATGTTGCGGAAAGATGGCAAAGATCCCCATCAGTTCACCATTTCTCGGAAGAGTAAATCCTCTGAACTGACCCCGTCACGAAGAACAGGTGCACCAAACCTGGAGAATTCTGCTTCAGCCACGTCTTCCACTATCTTACCTGCATCTATCCGACCTTCTGTCATCTGTCACGCAACAACGTCCACAGTCAAAGACATATCTTTACTCTTCTGCCCAGACTCTGGAAATGGTGATGAGAACACATCAAAACTAACTGATCATAAGCTAGCTCAACCTCTGTTTAACACTGATAACCCCACTGACTTAGTGATATGCACGGGCCCAACCAGTCCTAACAATGGGCTGTTCAACACACCTCCACCCACTCCACCAGAACTCCACCAGGACTTCAGTGGGTTCCAGTTACTGGTGGATGTGGCACTCCAGCAAGCAGCCGAGCTGGAATCTCAGAAACAGAATGTCATGGTTTCATCTTAAATGCACAGGCAGAGAAACATGGTGGCCGGGAATAGAAATATAGATATCAAAGAAATCTTGTCAGTTGGTTCTGGTCTCTGGATGGGCATTGATATGTTGCTAAATACAGTTGTACTGTCCATTTTGGACAAACAATCATTAAAATGCATTTCTCCTGGTTGGAGATAGAGTTTAAAGTCTGCCCACTTGAATTAAATTTCTCATGGGTGAATGATTGATTGTAGACCTCGGAGTGAAGGGGGTTGCAATAATTATTCTCAGAGCCTCTCTTGTAGATTTGCACTCTGCAGTGTGTAGATTCTGGGATTTCAACAGAATAAGCATCAGTAGCTTTCTGTATTTTTGACTGCAGATATATATGAACTGTAATTGTGTTTCAAGGAATTGCAGATAACTTAAATCTTATATTAATCTGTGGCTACTGTTCCCATTTTAAGATTTGAGCTTAAAGTAGGTTGTTTTTCCTCTGAACACTACTGTCCTGATTGCAGATATAGTGAGTATAGAACAAGAGGCAGCACAGCTTCATGCGGGTCTCCTGGATGGAAATTCTGTGGCACGTTCTTTAGTTCTCGATACGTGCACAGTGTCAGAATTATTAAGATGCTAGTAGAATATTTTTTCATTTGTATATAATGGATCTTTACTACTGAGCTGAAAATTGTAACTTTAAATTGTGGTTCTTAGAGGAAAATTATAAAATTAAATGGCAGCTTCCTTTAAATTACTACTTAATAGATTATGATGTAGCAATGTGACATTAGCTCTGAGATATTAATTTGTAATTTTTGAATACAGAACTCAAGGTAAACATATCTGTTTGTTAGTTATTTGTGAATGTAGTTTTCTTTTGATTTTTAATTCCTTTTAAAATGTAGTACTTTGTTTAAAGGTGATGTGAGACGTTTTATAATAGTCCTAAAATCATCTACATGGTAGACTTGGAGCCAAATAAATATTTTTTTCAGATTCTAAAGTGTCACACACCACAGTTATAAAATAAATTGTATTTTGAGAAAGTCTTGTATATTTAAAAAAAGGGAACCAGTGATTTTAAGCTCCTCACTCAAACTATGACCCTTACTGACCACAACACTGCAAGTCCCCAGTGGCACTGTGGCACTGGTTTCTGCAAATTGCAGGAGAAATACTTTTGTTGGCAGACAATTTACTTTTGATGTGGGAGCTGCAGATCTTTGTACGTCAGCCGTTTACTGTAAATTGTATGCAGGCCAAAACTCTATACTTGTGGTTCTACAAAGTAGCTTTATGTAAATCCAAATCCTATTTGTAACAGAAGCGTTAAAAGTTTGGTTCAGTGTTAATGCAAAAAGGGGCTTTGCAGATCCTGTATATAAGTGAGATAAT
This sequence comes from Amblyraja radiata, assembly GCF_010909765.2. Lineage (NCBI taxonomy): Eukaryota > Metazoa > Chordata > Chondrichthyes > Rajiformes > Rajidae > Amblyraja > Amblyraja radiata. The sequence continues at coordinate 65,885 of NC_045978.1, forward strand.
GCAAATGTGCCTTATGATGGTGGTGTTTTTTTTTGTTATTTTAAGGGACCACCCAACGCGCCCAGTCTTCAGTCTCAATCTGTGCAATATTTCAAGGGGTACTTTCACTCCATTCTTTGTCTTACGGGAACATTGATCACATCTGTGAATTTTTTTAAAATACCACTCTAATAAAAAATTGACATTTGGTCATTGTTTTGTAATTATTGGTGGGATAATTCAGGTTTTGACATAAATTGTGATTTCTTAACCGGAGAACTCAGACTCTGACTTGAGCCGCTTTCATTTAGTGAGCAGGTGGCAGCTGATACCCATAAAATGAAAAACACAATTTGAGCTAAATTAGTTTAATCCTAGATAGTTTAAGCTACAGCACACCCTTGAAGCTGCATCCATTGGGAACAGCCAGTGTCAGCATAAGCAAAACTATAATTCAACTGAGTTTGAAGCAACCACTACTTAAAACAAATATGTTTTTTTGTGCACACACTATGCATGAGGGCAAATTTGAACGACTACATTATTTTCTTATCGCATTGGCTGCTCTCAGCTCAAGTAGACTTGTTTGCCAATCATATTTCCACCTTTCACTGCACAGAAATCCTACACAGAACTAAAAATATCCACAAAATGGCATTGGAAAATTTGTAGTCCTGTCAATAACTGAAATTTTAGAGGGTACTTTGATTTTAGGGGAAAAAAATTGTACTGTTAAAAAATTAAATCTTGAAAAAGATACTAAATTCTTTTGGAAACATTTAACTATTTGGGAAGACTTATTTGTCACCAATAGTACAGTACCTGCTGAAATTAGGATAGCAACATATTGTGGACATTTTTGTCCTTGTTAGTGAATGTATCTATATTAGCAATCTGCAGATTTGGGCTCAATCTTTCTCTGTTAGAATCAGACATCCTATAATATGAGCAGAATTATACCAAAGATCTAGGCAAAAAAAATACTGGAAGAACACAATGGTTCAGACAGCATCTGGTAGGAATAGACAAATGTCAGGACCTTTTTTCAGGCACCTATTTCCTTCGCTCCATAGATGCTGCTGCACCCGCTGAGTTTCTCCAGCATTTTTGTGTACCTTTTTTCAGGCAGCTCAGTTTCCTGTTAACATGTGGCACTGACCAGAAAAAACAATTCTCAGAGTTTCAATGTTTGCTTTTCAAAATTCTGAGATTTAGACAATAGATTTCTGAGGTTTTGCATCCATTTTGCTGCTGCAGGGTCCTATTGAATCATAAATGAAAAAATACTTATTTGAAAGGAATAACTTAATGCTTAGTAACAGGAAATTGGGCAAGAAAAGAAACCCAAGACAGTTGTAAACCACAAGTGTTTAACATTTCAGTCTTCTGTACATCAGGCTTTTATTATAATGTGATTCTATAAGTGTTTTATCATAATCTTTCTCTTCACTCACCCTGCTAGCAGCTGAAATATGATTATCTGAATTCCTGGTGCAGCTGTCAATTAGCTAATGTGAAGGGTTGATGGAGAGAGGGGGAGAGACAGAGTCCTGTAGGCTCAGGCTAATCTACAAATGATGTAATACCAGCGTTTAGCATTTCAATCCTATGACAGATGTTTACATTTTTAATCCTATTGCAGGAAGTAATGGCTGAGGCAACAAATTGCTTTCTAGAGTTTTAAAGTGAAGCCTCAATGGGTTAGATATGATGACAGCACTGACTTCATTACAGTTTTGTGGCCTTATCAATAAACCACGGGGGGGGGGCTTCAGCGTCACACACACACACTAACCCCCCCCCCCACACACACTAACCCCCCCCCCACACACACACTAACCCCCCCCACACACACACTAACCCCCCCCACACACACACTAACCCCCCCCCACACACACTAACCCCCCCCACACACACACTAACCACCCCCACACACACTAACCCCACCCACACACACTAACCCCCCCCCACACACACACACTAACCCCCCCCCCCCACACACACACTAACCCCCCCCCCCACACACACACACTAACCCCCCACCCACACACACTAACCCCCCCCCCCACACACACACAAACCCCCCCCCCACACTAACCCCCCCCACACACACACACAAACCCCCCCCCACACACACACACACTAACCCCCCCCACACACACACAAACCCCCCCCCCCCACACTAACCCCCCCCACACACACACTAACCCCCCCACACACACACTAACCCCCCCCACACACTCGCAACTCGTGGCCCAGCCGTTGAAAACTCTGCGCAGCTGGCCGCGAGGAGCAAAGGCATTGTGACGTCATCAGCTCGCTTCAGCACTTAGATTTTAAAAAGATGTCAGTTGCTGAACAATTTTAGTAAAAAACTTGGGAAATAATGAATCAAATTTTCAGATGAGGGGATTTTTGAAATCATGAGGTAAATCTCTACCAGAATATGTAAAAATTTCACCGTTTTACACGTCGGGTTTTTGAGGAGATGTGAATCAAAGAAAAAGTTCAAGCAAACAGGTACACAAGCAAACATCCAAGATCAGAGTTTTATAAGTTACTAGACCAAGTCAGACCCGCTGGTCTGTTCCCCCCAACGCGCGATGGGGGGGGGGGGGGGGGGGGGGGGGGGGGGGGGGGGGATGGGGGGGGGGGGGGATGGGGGGGTGTTGCGGCTTCACACGCACACTAACCACCACCCACACACGCGGGGCGAGGGGGGGGGGGGGTGAGAGGAGGGTAGGGGGAGACAGGGTGGGGAGAGGGGAGGGATGGGAGACCGCTGGGTCCCGAGTTGTGAATCTGGAATTCTCTGCCACAGAAGACAGTGGAGGCCAATTCATAGAAACATAGAAAATAGGTGCAGGAGGAGGCCATTCGGCCTTTCGAGCCAGCACCGCCATTCATTGTGATCATGGCTGATCGTCCCCTATCAATAACCCGTGCCTGCCTTGTCCCCATATCCCTTGACTCCACTAGACCCTAAAGCTCTATCTAACTCCCTCTTAAATCCATCCAGTGACTTGGCCTCCACTGCCCTCTGTGGCAGGGAATTCCAAAATTCACAACTCTGGGTGAAAAGGTTTTTTCTCACCTCAGTCTTAAATGACCTTCCCTTTATTCTAAGACTGTGACCCCCTGGTTCTGGACTCGCCCAACATTGGGAACATTTTTCCTGCATCTAGCATGTCCAGTCCATTTATAATTTTATATGTTTCTATAAGATCCCCCTCGTCCTTCTAAACTCCAGTGAATACAACTCTAGTCTTTTCAATCTTTCCTCATATGACAGTCCCGCCATCCCAGGGATCAATCTCGTGAACCTACGCTGCACTGCCTCAATCACAAGGATGTCCTTCCTCAAATTAGGAGACCAAAACTGTACACAATACTCTAGATGTGGTCTCACCAGAGCCCTATACAACTGCAGAAGAACCTCTTTACTCCTATACTGAAATCCTCTTGTTATGAAGGCCAACATTCCATTAGCTTTCTTCACTGCCTGCTGTACCAGCTTTCAGTGACTGGTGTACAAGGACGCCCAGATCTCGCTGCACCTCCCCCTTACCTAACCTAACCCCATTGAGATAATAATCTGCCCCCTTGTTTTTGCCGCCAAAGTGGATCTCACATTTATCTATATTATACTGCACCTGCCACGCATCTGCCCACTCACTCAACCTGTCCAGGTCACACTGCAACCTCCTAACATCCTCTTCACAGTTCACACTGCCACCCAGCTTTGTGTCATCCGCAAACATGCTAGTGTTGCTCCTAATTCCCTCTTCCAAATCATTAATATATATGGTAAACAGTTGCGGCCCCAACACCGAGCCTTGCGGCACTCCACTCGCCACTGCCTGCCATTCTGAAAAGGACCCGTTCACTCCTTCTCTGTGCTTCCGGTCTGCCAACCAATTTTCTATCTATGTCAACACCCTACCCCCATTACCATGTGCTCTAATTTTAGTCACCAGTCTCCCGTGCGGGACCTTATCAAAGGCTTTCTGAAAGTCTAGATACACTACATCCACTGGCACCCCTTCATCCATTTTACTTGTCACATCCTCAAACAATTCCAGAAGATTAGTCAAGCATGATTCCCCTTTCATAAATCCATGTTGACTTGGACTAATCCTTTTACTGCTATCAAAATGCCCCATTATTACCTCTTTAATAATTGACTCCAGCATCTTTCCCATCACCAAAGTCAGGCTAACTGGTCTGTAATTCCGTTTTCTCTCTCTCTCCTTTCTTGAAAAGTGGGATAACATTAACTATCCTCCAATCCACAGGAACTGATCCTGAATCTATTGAACATTGGAAAATGATCACCAATGCGTCCACTATTTCTAAAGCCACCTCCCTGAGGACCCTGGGATGCAGACCATCAGGCCCAGGGGATTTATCATCCTTCATTCCCATTAGCCTACCCAATACTATTTCTTGCCTAATTAAAATTTATTTCAGTTCCTCTACCCCCTTAGATCCTCTGTCCTCCAGTACATCTGGGAGATTGTTTGTGTCTTCCTTAGTGAAGACAGATCCGAAGTACCTATTCAACTCTTCTGCCATTTCCTTGTTGCCCATAATAATTTCACCCGTGTCTGCCTTCAAGGGACCCACATTTGACTTTGCTACTCTTTTTGCCTTAACATATCTAAAGAAGCTTTTACTGTCCTTCTTTATATTCCTGGCCAGCTTCCCCTCGTACTTCATCTATTCAGCCCGTATTGCCCGTTTTGTTTCCTTCTGTTGTCCTATGAAAGTTTCCCAATCCTCTGGCTTCCGGCTACTCTTTGCTGTGTTATACATCTTTTCTTTTAGTTTTATCCCTAACTTCTCTTGTCAGCCACGGTTGCCTCCTACTCCCCTTAGAATCTTTCTTTCTTTTTGGAATTAAATGATTCTGCGTCTTCCGGATTATGCCGATAAATTCCTGCCATTGCTGTTCCACCGTCATTCCTGCTAGGATTCCTTTCAAGTCTACCTTGGCCAGCTCCCCTCTCATGCCTTCATAGTCCCCTTTGTTCAACTGCATCACTGCCACTTCCGATTTAACGTTCTCCTTCTCAAATTACAGATTAAAACTAATCATATTATGATCACTACCTCCAAGCAGTTCCTTTACCTCGAGTTCTCTTGTCATATCTGATTCATTGGACAACACTAAATCCAGAATTGCGTTTTCTCTGGTCGGCTCCATTACCAGCTGCTCTGAGAATCCATCTCGGAGGCATTCTACAAACTCTCTTTCTTGGGGTCCTGAATCAACCTGATTTTCCCAGTCTACCTGCATATCGAAATCCCCCATCACCACAGTGGCATTACCTTTGTTACATGCCAGTTTTAACTCCTGCTGCAACTTACACCCTACATCCGGGCTACTATTTGGTATTCTGTACATAACACCAATTAGTGTCTTCTTGCCTTTACAATTCCTCAACTCAATCCACAGTGACTCTACCTCGACAGCCCCTATGTCTTCCCTCGCAAGGGACTGAATTCCATCCCTCACCAATTCATTGGATGTTTTCAAGAGAGAGTTGCATTTAGCTCTTGGGGCTAGCGAAATCAAGGGATATGGGGAAAAAAACAGGAAAGAGGCCCTGATTATTAATGAACAGCCATGATCATATTGAATGGCAGTGCTGACTCAAAGGGCCGAATGGCCTATTCCTGCACCTATTTTCAATGTTTCTATGCTTGAGTATAAGGCAATAAAACTCGGCCACTTGATTTTGAAACATTCATGCATGGTGGAGGTATAATGTAGTCATAGAGTGATACGGTGTGAAAACAGGCCCTTCGGCGCAACTTGCCCACACCCGCCAACATGTCCCAGCTACACTACCTGCTTTTGGTCCATATCCCTCCAAACCTCTCCTATCCATGTATCAGTCTAACTGTTTCTTAAATGTTGGGATAGTCCCCGCCACAACAACCTCCTCTGGCAGCTTGTTCCATACACCCACCCTTTGTGTGGAAAAAGTTACCCCTTAAAAAGTTAACTGAAAAATACTTCAAACAAAAAACATTGAAATCATACTTCTACAATGCACCAAAACATGATTTTAATACATCAAATTTCAAAAAGTCCCTACCGTGGGAGGGGGGGGGGGGGGGATACCCCCCTCCCACACCCTCTGCTCACTCGGTTGTTCCACTCCCTCGCCGGGTACCCCCAAGGCCAGTGATCAATGATCGCTCAGCATCCCCGCTTTCAAAAACGCTCTGTGGCCCCTTGTGTAGACAGAGCACTGCCAGATGTGAGCGGGGAACTTCAATGTAAAAGTAATTGGGAATGGGGAGCATTGGAACAAAACATTTCCCTCGGTACATATTAACAGTAATACAGTATAATAATGTATGCATGTTGGTAGGTGCAATCAAAACAAAGATCTTTTTATCTGAAGAAGGGTTTCGGCCCGAAACGTTGCCTATTTCCTTCGCTCCATAGATGCTGCTGCACTCGCTGAGTTTCTCCAGCTTTTTTGTGTACCTTCCTTCTTAAACATCTTTTTATCATTGTTGTGTTATGAATACCACAGAAAATATTATGTACTCTCAAGATCACATTTAATAGAATAATTTTGCTTAAATATATAGTTATTGGACTTTGCATTTTGGAAAAGTCCTAGCTGAGAGGAAGACAGCAAAATACTGAAAATATTGGGGGTGAAAATGATTTCAGAGGACAGTTTGTTAGGAAAATGAAGGAAATGGTAACAGAATACATACAGCTGAGTGAGTATAATTTTATGGATGAGAAATTGTGTTCAACCAATTGATGACTTATTTGACAAAGTAACTAGCATGTGAGATAACAAGGAAGCTAATGGATGTGGCAAATTTTGTGAAGTGCCCCATAAAAGATTACCGCATTAGATAAGGACCTGTGGACTTGAAAGTAATAGGTTAAGTCCAGGGGGTCAAATATGGGGCTTTATGTGTGGGCCAGATATATTGTCAATGCAGAGGGGCTAGGAGCAACGCCATGTGTGCATCCAGAGTCAAGGTCTGGAATAGTGCTAGGTGTGCAGTCAAAGCTGGGACAATGGGAGTGTTCAGCACTGGGAACCTAAGGGGGTAAGCAGCTATGATCAGGGTAGTATAGGGGGCCAGGTGTAAGGCTGGACTCGGGGTCAGGAATGAGAGAAGGTATGCAACTGGAGTCAGGGTCAGGAGTAGTACCAGGTGTGCAGTGAGACCCAGGTTGGTCAACATGGGCCAAGTGTTTGATAATAATCTCATTTCCATACCTGAATATACTAAGATCATTCATGTGCTGCACCTGTTGATCAGGCTTTACTATGGAATGTAATTAGGAATGTAATTTAGCCTAACCTTATTCATAGCGAATCCAATTTAAAGCATAAATATTGCATTCAAGTGTAGGTTAAAAGACTCGCAATAGTATGCACCAGATTGCACAATTTCAAGCAGAAAAATGCAAAAGCTTCATACCAATGGGAGGGAGGACACCTCCCTCCCATGACTTCCCCCTCCCCTCGGTCGCTACGCTCTCTCGGGCTTGGTCTCTCGCAATTTCTCACTGCCAACTCTCACCCAATGTTGCAGCCCTGCTAATCCGAACCCTAGCTCTACATTTGTTATTTATCATTTTTATTTACACAGTTCACATCATAACTTTATAAAGATAAATCAATTGTAAAACAAAATTATCAGCAAGGTTAGCATTACCTTTATTCCTTGGAAACCTTGCTATTGTTTTGATGTAATGAGGAGGCAGCCATGATCCCAGGGCCCTCGCTGCCTAGCGGCCATGAAACAAAGAGTGGGATTGGTCAATTGGCGTCCGACCTCAATGTCAAACGTGCTTTGATTGGACCTCGGTATGTGCAGGTTTGGGTCTTGACGAGTTTCAGGCAAAGATCATAGAGCAGATGACCAAAGATCATAGAGCAGATGACCAAAGATCATAGAGATGACCAAAGATCAAAGAGGAGATGACCAAATATCAAAGAGATGACCAAAGATCATAGAGCAGATGACCAAAGATCAAAGAAATGACCAAAGATCATAGATGACCAAAGATCATAGATGACCAAAGATCAAAGAGGAGATGACCAGAGATGACCAAAGATCATAGAGATGACCAAAGATCAAAGAGATGACCAAAGATCATAGAGCAGATGACCAAAGATCATAGAGAAGACCAAAGATCATAGAGCAGATGACCAAAGATCATAGAGCAGATGACAGTCTGGAGAAGAGTCTCCACCCGAAACGTCGCCTATTCCTTCGCTCCATAGATGCTGCTGTACCCGCTGAGTTTCTCCAGCATTTTTGTCTACCTTCGATTTTCCAGCATCTGCAGTTCCTTCTTAAACATAGAGCATATGATCTTTGGTTTCAGGTATGATTTATAATATTTTTACACAATATGTTAAAAATTGAGGTCATGCCGTGATTTGGGTCACGAACTTGAACGAAAAAGTTGCTCGGCCCACAGCCTGACACCGTCCAACAATGTCCCATCTCCACCAGTCCCACCTGCCTTTGCCTCCAAACTTGTCCTATCCATACACTTCTCCAAATCCTTCACATTTTCCAGCAAGTGGACATTGCACCAATATTCCAAATTCGGCCTGTCCTAACGGTCGCTTTTGAAGGTGCCACATTTTTACAGAGCAATATTCGCAATAAATCAAACCACACCTGTGCGAAAAAAGACGCCTCGAGGACTGGCCTGGCCAGGAAGTTTCAACAGCGTATGTGGCGGTGGCTAGGCCGGGCTGACAGCTACGCAAGGCCGAGGCAGAAGGCCCGTGCCCGGAGGGGGGGGGGGGGGGGGGGGGGGGTGACGGGGTGAGGTGACGGGGTGAGGGGGGGGGGGGTGACGGGGTGAGGGGTGAGAACGGGGTGAGGGGGGAGGGGGGGGTAACGGGGTGAGGGGGGGGGGTGACGGGGTGAGAGGGGGGGGGTGACGGGGTGACGGGGTGAGGGGGGGGTAACGGGGTGAGGGGTGAGGGGTGAGGGGGGGTGACGGGGTGAGGGGTGATGAGGAGGCGCGGGCTCTGCTCCAAGTCGCCGACAGAGCGAACGAGCGGGAGACGAGACGAGACGAGGCGAGGCCGCTCCAGGGACCAGCGCTAGCTGACAGTCATCGAGCTGATCTTTTACGGTAATAAATGCAAGGAGGACCATCAATGAATGTGACACGGACCGTTATTTGGATGTGAAGGAGCTGCTGTCTGACCGCACTGACCATTGTTCCCGTGGATCATCGGTCTTTATTGTGGTAAATTGTCAAGTAAACAATCCATCTTTGATGTAAACTGGGCTAAACCATAATCTTTGGGCTAAACTGTCTTCTAATTCATAAACGACAGTTGCAAAGAAGGGATGGTGCTAAAAAAAACTACAACCAAAGAAATGGGTTGCAACCCCAGAAAATAAAGATTTATAAAGAAGACACTAGCAAATTATAAATCTTCCTCTTAACCACAGCTATTAATTATTGTTAAGTAGTTATCCTGGTATTTACCACTTTTCGAGATGTTTTATATATAATAGAACATTCCTATGAAAACGCATACTCCAAATGAAGGATGAACAATGTCATGTTTAGATTTAAACACACTTCATGAATCAAGATTTGTTTTCTATCAACCCAGAACTTTATCAAGCAAGTGCAGTCATTAATGGAGACAAATGATTGCAGATGCTGGAATCCTGAGCAAAACAGCTGTCAGGAGGAACTCGGCAGGTGAGCTAGCACCAATTTGTGCATGTTAGATCCACAGTACATTTGACACTAGACTGCCTGCCTTTCGACAGCTACACCATATGTAAAAAATAAATGCTCACGGTAAGCTTAGATTCATCACACCTTCAAAACCTGTTTCATCAAAGTGAATATGGGATCAGGCTGTAAGAGCAGAGTCTCATTACTCAGATCTCCATATTGTGTAAGAAAGTCCCGCTTCATTGGCATGCATTTGTAATTGAGATATGAAAGTGGTAAGGTAAATTTCCCAGTTTAGAAAAGCAACACATGTATACAGATCCGCCGCTGATGTAAACATCCTTCGCTGATTTTCCAGCACTCTTGGCTTTGGAGCAATTTTGGATAATCCGTTTTGCTGGACTCGAGAGGAATCTAGACCATCAAGCGGCCGAGATACCGTTCCGCAAAGTTGGCTTCAGAAGTCAGTTATGGGAACAGATCTTCTGCTGAGGAGATCAGCTACGGAAACGGATCTGCAGTCTCCGGTCGGGCCAGAGCTCCACAACCCTGGCCGGGATAGGGAAGATTCGACCTGCTGATTGGTATGGAAGTCCTGATGAGGTTGAGGGGAGTTTTCAAGTGCGCTCTAGTAATTTTGTCCGGATTAAAAAAGGTAGTTGCCGGAAAATCGGTGGTGGACCGGTGTTCCCCTTTAGTCTGTCACTCTATTCCCAAATGTAAAATACATCATCATTTTTTTTTGGTGAGTTTTATTTGATCTGTTCTTTTGCATCGAGCACTATTTTCAGAAAGACCAACAATCCAAAACAGAACTCGCTGTGTTCAGGACTTGAATAAAAACGAAGTGCCGGAGGAACAAAAGTCAAGAGACTCTGGACTCAGCAGAGCATCCAGTTCCTTGTATCTCCAGGACTTGGATGTGCTCTCATTTCTGCAAATCACTGTCTGATCAGCACCTTTTTTTAGTTGCAGTCAGTGGTGGACTGGCCAGGGTGTCAGCTTGCCCGATGGCAAATGGGCCCCTGATGAAGTGGGCCCCCTTTGTCTCCTGGCAACCAATATTTTTAGACCCAGTCCGCCACTGGTTGCAGTACCAAACCTATCTCCAGCATAAGCTTTATGACTGCTCAAGTTTTCAATATTGCCTTGGTCATAACATCTGAGAATGGTGCAGCACAGAAGGAACATTTATCCAACACACTCATGCCAGTTCTTTATCACAATTCTCTACTCCTCTGGGATATTTATTAATACTATTTATCCAATCCCCTTTGGAAAGTTGCTATTAAATCTGCTTCCACCACCTTTCCAGGACATGCATTCATAATGTTAATAGCACACCAAGGTTTTACCAATTGTTATAGATCCATGTCTTCTGGTTTCCGACCCTTCTTCCATTGGGAAGAAGTAATTCTGTCAAAAGCCTTCATGATTTTGAATACCTCTTAAATCTCCATTTGATTTTCTCCAATTACTAACCAGCACTATATATCTCCAGTAACTAACTCCTATCACTTCTTCCTAGTATCATCCTGGCTATTCTCTTCTGCAACAAAACCAAAGCACAATACTCCTGTTACAAAAGTCCCCTCACCTCAATGACAAGCTTTAGACCTATCATCTGTATTTTTGTTATTTAGTACCAAGGATTTATACTGTCCACTCTTACCAAATCTGTGGTTATATTATCTAGCTTAATGCAAGATTATATAACTCGTAGAAACAGAAGCATAGATTCTCACCAATCTGAGTTACGTTTCATCTCCAGTCAGTGGATGAAATATCTGTTTGTGTCCAGGAGAATGATGATGCAAATGTTTTGATGCAAGCTGTATCCAGTTTACATGATTTATTGCACATGCACAATAATGACCAAGAACACCACAGGTACCTAAAAACAGGCGTAGTTACAGTAAATACCATCTCTCCTACAAAAAGGTGGCAGTCATAGAGCTGTTTAGTATGGAAACAATCCTTTCGGCCCACTTTGTCCATGCCAACCAAGGTGACATACTGGGCTAGCGACATCATCCTCCAAACCTTTCCTATCTATCTGTGCACGAAGGAACTGTAGGTGCTGATTTAAACCAAAGATAGACACAAAAAGCTGGAGTAACTCAGCGGGTCAGATAACATCTCTGGAGAAAAGGAATAGGTGACGCTTCGGGTCGAGACCCTTTTTCAGACTGAAGGATCTCGACCCGAAATGTCACCTATTGCTTTTCTCCAGAGATAGAAACATAGGCAATAGGTGCAGGAGTAAGCCATTCAGCCCATCGAGCCAGCACCGCCATTCAATATGATCATGGCTGATCATCCAAAATCAGTACCCCGTTCATCAAACTCTCTCTTGAACACTTCCAGTGAATTGGCCTCCACTGCCTGTAGTAGAGAATTCCACAGATTCACAATTCCCTGGATGAAAAGTTTTTAATCTCAGTCCTAAATGGCCTACCCCTTATTCTTAAACTGTGACCCCTGGTTCTGGACTCCCCCAACATCGGGAACATTTTTCCTGCATCTAACCTGTTCAATCCCTTAAGAATTTTATATGTTTCTATAATATTCCCTCTCATCCTAAATTCCAGTGAACATAAGCCCAGTCGACCCATTCTGTCATCATACGTCTGTCCCGCCATCCCAGGAATTACCTGGTGAACCTACGCTGCACTCCCTCAATGGCAAGAATGTCCTTCCACAAATTAGGAGACCAAAACTGTACGCAATACTCCAGGTGTGGTCTCACCAGGGCCCTGTGCAAAAGGATCTCCTTGCTCCTATATTCAAATCTTCTCGCTATGAAGGTCAATATGTAATTTGCTTTCTTCACTGCCTGCTGTACCTGCAAGATTACTTTCAGTGACTGATGTACAAGGACACCCAGGTCTCGTTGCATCTCTCATGCTGTCTGACCCGCTGATTTACTCCAGCTTGTGTTTGTCTTGTATCTATATTATCTGTCCAGATGTCTTTTTAAAAGTTGCAATTGTATCCACTCCTGTAACTTCCTCTGACTGCTCATCCCAGATACAGATCACTCTCTGAATGAGAAAGTTGCCTCTAGTCACTCATCCCTTTCATCTTAAGCCCATGCCCTCTAGTTTTTGAATCCTCTACCCTGGGAAAAACGCTGATTTTTATCTTACCCATGCCGCTCATGATTTTGTACACCTCAATAAGGTCATCCATGAGCTTCTAACAATTCAAATAAGAAGTCTCGGCCTATCTAATTTTTCCCCATAATTCAAGCCCATAATCCTGGCTAATATTCTGGTAAACTCTTTAGCACTCTTTCTAACTTAATGACATCCATCCTGTAGCTGGGCATGCAGAACTGAACACAATACTCCAAGTATGGTACCACCAATGACTTGTACAGTTGCATCATGTCCCAACTTTTGGACTGAATATTCTTCCCTATTATGGCAAGCATGGGGCAAAGGCCATTACTTGCACTCTGTCCGCCTGACTTGCCAGTTTTAGGGACGTATGCACCTGTACTACTAGACTGTCCACGGTTTGTCACCTCACACATCAGAATTAAATTCCATTTTCCATTCTTTGGACCACCTTCCTAACTGATCCAGGTCTTGTAAATGTAGGTACCTGCCCATCTACTACACCACAATGATTGTCATCTGAAAAGTTACTATCAATGCTAACTACATTGCTGTCTGTTATCTACATTCACCATATGGATGACAATGGACGCAACACAACCCCTGTGGCACACCACTGGTCACAGGCCTCAAACCAGAAAAACAAATTGCCACAACTATCCTTTCACTCCTTCCACCAAGCCAACGTTGGATCTGATTGGGGAGCTCACCCTGGTTTCCGTAGGATCCAAACTTCCAGACTAGCCTTACCATGCAAAATTTGAAAACACCTCTGTAACAAGAATTGTTTTTTAGCATGATAAATTACATAATAAACAAAAAATTGTATCCCCCCCCCCCCCCCATAGATTTGACAACTGGTATGTGTAGACTTAAAGTCAATGCCACACGGGCAAAATAGCAGGAAAAAAGCCAATATGGAGTTTGACGTACTATACCAGTAATATACCTGAGCTGCCAGAGGATGTGTTGGAGGCAGGCACAATATATTTGAACAGGTACAAATACAGGCCAATTGGACCAGTTTAGATGAGCATCTTGGTTAGCATGGTTAGGTTGGGCCAAAGGGCCTGTTTATATGCTGTACAACTCATAACACCAAATTCTGCAACAGATTGCAAGCTGAAAGTCTATTATATCTTTGAGATGGACAGGGCAGGGCAACAGAAACATAATCCCCCCACAACTTGCAAATGGATAAGCCAGTAATTAACACTGGCCTGAAGGCATCATACATGTTAGACAGCAAGAAAAGGCAGAGTATAGGTGCAGTGTTGAATCAGATAAACTGGATTGTTATACCCACATGGTTGAACTTCCAACTACATTATCAGGCATAAACCTGTTCCATCCGACATTGTTCCTTGATTCTCTAATAAACTAAATAACAAGATCACTGCTGTAACCAATATGTCGAGTTATCTTGAGTAAAAAATGTTACTCCATTTCACTCGCCAGTTCGAGTATGTGAAACAGCCTTTCTCTCTTCTGTTCAAACTAACGACCATACAAATTATTCATTAAACCTGATCGTTTTCCAACTAGCAAAGGAAGACAAAATGCCACAATAAAAGTTTCATCAACAATGGTGGTGCAAAGCTGTGGTGGACCACATACAATGCATCTTCCACTTTCAGAGGAGGGGTGGACATATGGAACGAGTTGCAATATATAGTTGAGGCACATAAAAACGCCATTTGGACGGGTAATGGATAGGAAATATTTAGAGCGGTTTGGGGCCAGACGGGTAAGTGGGACTACTGTAGATGGGGCATTTTATTGGCATGTATAAGCTGGGCTGAAGGTCCTGTTTCTGTGCCGTAGGTCTCTATACATGTATCTAGTATCAAACAACAATGGAGGGGAGGGTAAAGCTCCATGATAAGTATTGTGTAGGAAAGAACTGCAGATGCTGGTTTAAATCAAAGGTAGACACAAAATGCTGGAGTAAGTCAGCGGGTCAGGCAACATCTTTGGAGAGAATGATCTGAAGGGGCTCGGCCCATTCCTTCTCTCCAGAGATGCTCCATGATAAGTATCATCATGTGCATACCTGAATGTATTGCATATAAGTGCAAATTCCTCCACTCAGGAACACAGCACGGCAAAGACACGATCATCTAATCATAACCATTGGTATTCAGCACTGAATAAAGAAAATTGTCTCAAGATGGCCGAGGGACAATTAGAGGGGATGTTGAAGTGAAAGATGGTGGGGGTGAGGTAGATAAATGAGTAATGGTAAGGATTTGCAGTTTGTATGAAGGTGGTTAAAGATTATGCATTTTAGCTTGTGGAAAGCGATGCTAATCCACAATTACACGACCAAGATAGGAATCCAACATCATAGAGAAGGTCAGCAGAGAGAAGATTGCATGCATATAAAACCTGCAGATGCATACATGCCAAATAAAAGGACACACGACAAAACAGTTAGTTTGCAAGAACCTGCCGCCTGGGACAAACCAAATGGAAACAAAGTTTAGAACGTACGTCACAGACAAAAGGAAATACAAGGAATTAGGAAAATACAGATTATATGGAGAGAGAAGATACACAAATTTTATTTTTGCTCATGAACAATGCTACATAAGTAGTTATATATATATATAAAATACTTCCATTAATGTTTCATGTATTGTGGGTACATAACAAAACAGATTAAAAAAATAATAATATGTGAAAATAAAATTGGTGTACAACTAATTAAAAACAAGTTTTTAACAGGTGTTGAGTTTTTTTAAACCAAATAAATTGTTCATGTTTTTACTGTTGAGAATGGATCACCAGGAATTCAGTTCTGAAGATGGTGGCCCATTGTCAGATATCACATCGCTGATGTTAAAAACTATAACTCATTCACTGCACTCGGTTTAATTCCTAACTCAACCAAGCAAGTGATTCCCTATGGGAATTGCTGGTAAAGAACAATGGTGAAAACTATTAAGGGACACTAATAATTTATCACAGCAGAAGCATTTTTTGTAATCACTAACCACTGGAAGTTCATATCTAATGTATAGTCAACTCAATTGTGTTTCCAAGCACAACAATGGCTTCTAATTTAATAAAAAATGTGCAAGAGCAGTATTGGTTCCATCAAGCCCTAATCAAAGTGCATGAGCTCCAACAGAAAGTTTATGGGGAAAAACTGTATGCACAGAGCAATATCTCCATAATCTATTGAGTTCCCACCACATGACTGTTTTGAACAGTTATTTCTGCATGCAGACAAGATACTCTCATCTTTACTTGCCCACATTAAAATATAGAAAGTCACTCGAGCCCGACTGCTGGAGAATATGTAAAAGGACAATGAATCTAACAAAATATTAACATAACAAAACCAAAATGTAGCCTTGACAAAAAAACAAGTTTCTGCAGAGCACAGATCTATAGTGATTTCACCATGATTCAAGCTTCTTGCTACTCAGATGTTAGAATATGCAAAATACTACCTTTCCCAGGCACTGAACGTTTCATGCTCCAATTGTTTGAAGTACAATGAAATGTTGTGAAATATTCAATACTGAAATATTAGTGTGCTGCAAACTGGTCCTTAAATGTAATACACAATATTTTATCAACAATATTTACAAACACCTCAAAAAAGAACAATTTAGAGCGATCCATCAGTTAGCCCTTATACTTATTATTAAGTCTTTTAATGTGCATCTTGGAAATTCACAGCATGATGCTCTAAAAAAGTTGTGAACTGCCTCGGTTCATCACTATGAATTTAACTGCAGTACAAAGATTGTCATGCTAAAATAAAGTGCTTATGCTGAATGTACTGTAATCTGAAATAAATATTGCAAAAAAGTACAGATAATTTGGATGCCTTTCTGGCACAGAAAATAATAACGGCAATGAAGTCTTGAAACAGTCGAAATTGTATCTTTATATTCCTATTTATATGCTACTATCCTGATTCAAGGCACTTTAGCCCTTCATCTGGACTTGTTTCGTAGGGTGCTACACGCCACCTGGTTTACCACTCATGCAGCATATGTCTGCCTGTTGAGGGTGGGGTTTAAAACATGAGGGGCAACAAGGAAAAGGGTTATGCAGCAAATTAATTTCTTTTTTTTCTTGCCATACTTATAGCAATGCCAATAGTCAAACAATCACAATGATGAAATAATCTCTTTAAGAATGTTTTTAAAAAAAGGTTCCTATGCAAAACAAAAATTCAATAACTTTACAAAATAAATTGAAATCATAAATATCATTAATTCTCCATCCCCTAAAAAACAGTTGACAAATAGTCATTACATTGCAGATGTGAGCAATTATCTCTATATGTTGCATAGCTTTACAGGATTTGTACTTTTCCTGTTTGTCTACAATAACTATTTCCGTGGGATAAATACAACTTCTGCAACCTTTTGGTGCCGTATTCATGCATGTTGTTGCCTTGGGAAATGGAAGACTCGGTCTTCATTAAGCCAGATGCATCACCAGGTCAGATTGTAGCACCTTGTACTTTATCTCAACAACAGAATCTCAACCCTACGGAGGCAGCAACTTCATCAGTGGTTATCATTTTTATTCTCATTACCAGAGAGTACCACAGTTACTAACTAGAGAATTGTAAATCATTTCTCATACATTCTTTTACATTATGGGGATATTAAATTTGCACTAATTTAGTTCTTGCCCTTGAAGATTTTCATACTGCTGTGAACTCCAAGCATTTCCTTTGCAATCCTTAGTTAAATTACAGGGTTATCCTGTGCAGAAGTAAACTGATCAGATCTAGTGTCATAAAAAGTGTCAAGTAGCCATTTACAATGAGCAGTCTTATATGAAAAGTTAATTTCAGGTAACATTTGCCCAAGTTGCAAGTTTTGTTCCAAATCAGATGGGAATTAGTCATTCCCAATGCCAATGGTATTATTAAAGATTATATCACAAAGTGTATCACATTTTTACATTGAATACAATTAAAGACCAAAAAAAACACTAATTTATAGCGAGGTAAAATAGGAATGATTTATGTTTCATCTATTTCAGCTATAAACCAGGTATTCTTGAAAAGTGAGGCTTTAAATTGATGCATCACTCCTTTGGTATTATTTAATTTCTGTAAAATATCAGGTTTTTGATTTCTGCTGCACATATAACCTCATACAGCTTGGGTTTACATATGTTTAGATTTTGCATTTAGTCAAGCTGTTCGAAAGCAGAACTGAGGAATGTGGTTCAGGATCTTTGCAACTGCTGTCTTGAGGTTAAAACATAAGATTGTTCACAGGCCCAGGAGTCAAAGAATTAGGAGCATTCAGGGGAATTTAAAACATAAAAATCTGTGATAATAGTTTCATTTTTTTAGTTTAGAGATAGAGCACGAAACAGGCTCTTCGGCCCACCGACCAGCAATCCCCACATTAACATAAGCCTACACACACTAGGGACAATTTTACACTTAAACCAAGTATACAAACCCAAACCAATTAACCTACAAACTTGTACGCCTTTGGAGTGTGGGAGGAAACTGAAGATCTCGGAGAAAATCCACGCAGTCACGGGGAGAACGTAAACTCCGTACAGACAGCACCCATAGTCAGGATTGAACCTGGGTCTCAGGCGCTGGAAGCATTGTAAGGCAGCAACACTACCGCTGTGCCACTGTGCCGTAATATAATATATTCGAAGACATATTTTATCTTACAAGTTTCTCTTATGGGAGTGACAGTACTAGCACAAGAAACTCAAGCTAGAAGGCAGCTTTATCTCCAGACATCCCTGTATGGAAAATGTTGTGTTTGTTTGATTGGAGTCCTGACAATGACAGTTTGAGGATAAGAAACCTCATCACTTCGTCATTGATGATCTTATCTGAACAAGCTCAGGCAAAAGTGCATGTAATATCCCAGATGAGTAATCATTCGATAAATACATAAATGCTTTATAACCAAATGAGATTTCAAACAGTGAATCTTTGAAATTAAAATCTTTTCCTCAAATTTAATCTGCAAATAATATCTGAATGTTCAAAATGTAATCTCCTGCTAAAAGCAGATATTAAAAGTGAAAATATGATCAGTAAACATTTGGCAATCTTCTAAGTATGACACTGTGCAGCATGAAGATGAAAACAATTGAGAATATTAGGCTATAGAAAGTATATTTGGACAAAAGCTAGTAGGTAGTGCTTCACTTTATGAAAGTTCGCCAACTTGTTTTGAACAGGACACTTGCACCTAACAGGATTCTTCAGTCAATCAAAACAATGGTTCTCTCCATAGTTTATCTTCATCTGTATACTTAAACTAGTTATCTACATATAAACAACCACTTTAATCTACTGCTAGATTGAGGAAGTAACCATAACAAATGAGACAAATTCTTTAAAAGTTTGGCTGCAAAATCCAATAACACATTCCAAAAGGTTCAAATACCAGATTGGTTTTGATAAAACCTTTTTCCTGTATGTGCTTGTTTCATAAAATGATTCTACAATTCTGAACAGTTTTTATATCACTTCTGTACATTTGAAAAAATGTGAGAACATTTAAATGCTCTATTGCTTTGCTCTACTGAATGGTAGAGTGGTTTTACATCATTTTACAGCAGCACTCTAAATTTACAGAGCCAATGGAAGCATAATCTGCAAAGCTACAGTTTCTGCAGATGAATTACATGAATACATTTCTCAGAAGTGGCAACAACCCAATAGAATTGAGCTCTGGTTTAGTTATTCAAGAAACTTCATCTTCCTTCAAATGTTTTCATCAGTTTAAGAAGAATTGATGTACTTTTTTCAAAATAAGCAAGATCTTTTCCTGTATGCTAGATAAAACACAATTTGCTGTTGAGGGATGAACACAAACTAATTGGTTTACAGAAAAGTTGGCTGCAGATAAGACAAAGCCATGCAAATGACAGGGAAGCATGGCAGCCCATGTACACATTGATGAGATATCAGAGTTGACATTACAGGATTTTGGGAGTTTGACATGGAATAGCAATGTCAAATGTACTAATAAGCACTTCATTCTATTATCTGATGCTTATTGTTGCTTGTAGAATAGCACAGACCACAGATGTTTAAGTTGGTCCAAAATGTATACAAAAGGTACGCTCCAATTCACAGACGGGTTTGTGCCTCTGGAACATATATTTCAATACTATCTGCACTCTCTGTTGCAGAGTTCTGCCGCACAGATGCAGCTCGCTTAGCTGCCATTAACCGCTTGCGAGCTTCCTGCCGTTGCTTGTCAACTGAATCCGTCAGTTTCTCACGATTTAAAGGAGTTTTACCCTTCGCTGGTTTCTTTGGCACTGGAGGGGGCAGCTTTTTCTCTTCCTTGGGAGAGTGGGGGGAGAAAAGTTATGAATATTAGAAAAGATGTAAGTAACTACCTAAATCAAGACGGCTGTTTGTAGTACAAGAGTCTTCTATCAACTGTACCAGAATTTGTTTTACAATCGTTTGTCCTAATTCTCAGATTCTGTTGCAAAGTGAAGTCTGAAATCAGTAACAATTATATTCTAAGATCAGTAATACCAAAGAAAGATAAAGCTCCAGGATAATCAAATGCTATTTCCAATTGCAGTTCGTGCCATAATAAAAATGGTTCTAATTTTAAGAAAGATTGGAGGATTATCTATGTAATGACAAAGTAAAAAGTCCAATTCTCATGTGCGAATGGGTACAAAATAACAATTTTTCACAACATATTTTGGAGGACCAAGAAACCAAGAACCAAGAAGAAGAACAGATTATCCACCCAAGGTCTGGAAGACAACCAAGGAAGTCAAATCTCCAAAACCTGTGGAAAATGTTAAACCTTACTCCTATGTCCTCCGGTTCTCGATTCCCCTACTCTTATCTCTCCAGCTATCTCTCCTATGCAATCTAACCTTCCAGAGCAGCTTACCATGTAGAACCTTGTCAAATGCCTGATAAAATGCTGGAGTAACTCAGCGGGCCAGGCAGCATCTCTGGAGAGAAAGAATGGGTGACGTTTTGGGTGGAGACCCATCTTCAAATGCCTTGCTGAAATCCATGTATACAATGTCTGCAGCTCAGCCCTCATCAACCTTTTTGGTCACATCATCAAAAAACTCAGATTCATGAGGCACGACCTCCCATTGGAAAAAACCATGCTGACTATCCCCAATTCGTCCTTGTCCATCTAAATGCATGTATTTCTTATCCCTCAGAATACTCTCCAGTAACTTTCTGACCACAGATGTTAGGCTCACTGGCCTGTAATACCCAGGCTTTTCCCTGCAACTCTTCTTGGAGACTTGAGGGTCTGAGCTATTGGGAGAGGTCGTGTAGGCTGGGACTCTATTCCTTGGAGTGCAGGAGGATGAGGAGTGATCTTAAGAGATCATGAGAGGAATCGATCGTATATTTACAGAGTCACTTGCCCAGAGTAGGTGAATCGAGGACCAGAGGACATAAGTTTGTGGTGAAGGGGAAAAGATTTAATAGGACTCCAAGGGGTAACTTTTTCACACAAAGGGTGGTGGGTGTATCAAACAAGCGGCCATAGGAGGACTATCCCAACGTTTAAGAAACAGTTAGACAGGTACTTGGATAGGACAGGTTTGGAGGGATATGGACCAAACACATGCAGGTGGGACTAGTGTAGCTGGGATATGTTGGCCGGTGTGGGCAAGTTGGGCGCAGGGCCTGTTTCCATGCTGTATTACTCTGACTCTATAAATAGAGGCACAACATTTACCACCCTCCAGTCTTCCGGCACCTCACCTGCATTTAATGACAACTCGTAAATGGCAGCCAAGGCATGTGCCAGTTCCTCTCTAGCTTCCCACTGCAGCCTTGGATATATCTAATCGGGCCCGGGATATTTGTCTTCTTTCATACACATCAGGTCCTTCAGCACCATAACACAGACTGCCCCAGTGCGGTAAAAGCGAAGGGGACATCCTTGTGGACCTTGCCCATCTGTGCCTCTGCACAGTTGACCATTTTGATTCCTAAGGGGTCCCACTCTCTCAGGTTATCCTTTTTCCCTTTATGTGCATAAATCTCTTGGGATTATCCTTAATGTTGTCTGCTAGAGCTATCTCCTGAGCCCTTGTGATGTGTTGCTGGCTAACGGCACTGTCCTTGGTGAATGCCTACCAGCAACATAGAAAGGTATACCTTTTGATTGATTGAAAGGTACAGCATGAAAACAGGCCCTTCAGCCCACCAAATTCATACCAATCATCAATCACTCGTTCTCATTAGATCACACAGCAAATGCATAAACTCTACACTGACAGCACCCGAGGTCAGGGTTAAACATGGGTCTGTGGCATTGTAAGGCAGTGGCTCTACCAGCTGCACCACCCCTTTTCGTCACTTCAAAATAATCCTCAGTCAATCACATTGCCAATAAGTCAATTTAAAAATAATGAATCTCGGAAATTTCAGCCTATGTCACAAAAATTAGTTCGCTCTTCAGGCCAGGTTAAATTAAAGTGTACATTTTAATCTCAATTTGCATTTGCTATGAAGATGCATCTATGCACCTACACCTTTCCATGGAGTATTTCTGCAAATGAATCAATCTCTATACTAGCATAGATTACAAAATATCCTTTGATTAATTCACTGGTAAGCCCCAAATTCTTGGATAAAATTGGCAGTTACCTTCTTTTCTGGCATTTCAACTAGTTGCCAGTCATTTGTCTTGAGATGATAAAGTTCATCAAATTTCAAGCTAATATCTTCAATGGAAAGCTGCAGCATATCCCAAAAACCAGCTAAATCTTGTGCAGTCGGCTGTGGGTTGGCATTTTGGTTCTACAAAATGAAACAGAAAAAAGGTGTCAATTCTAAGGAAAGTCTCATCACCATTTAGCTCCTCTTTCTTAACTAATACTAGAGGGGATATCAGTCAGAAAGGAGATAAACCCATGACAACCTTGTGGTCGTCATGCTATTGAGCTACCTTCATACACTTGCTTCAGTATCACCATTAATATAAAGTGACTTTGTTTTCGAGTCAGATCTTGTCCTCATTATATATATTTACACCTGCCACCAGCTGTCGAGATTACTCTGCACCATTCAGGATAAATAATTCAAACAGTTTTGCCTTTGTGGCAATGACATTGGTCATCAGGTACCAGAGGCCAAGACCATTACATTTTGCATTCAAGTATTTCAGTGGAGGCATTATGCTGAAAATTCAAACTGCTGGAGGATCGCAGTGAACCAGTTGCAACTGTGGAGGAAACGGACAGCTGACCATTCGGGACAGGACTCTTCTTTAAGAACGTCATCTGTCCATTTCTCTCCAAAAGTCCTGCAGTGCTTTTTATTCAAGATTCCACCCATCATAGTCTCTGGTGACTCCAGACATTACTATCATATTTCCAGAAGATATGCACAGAATCCATCCTGATTTTTCCAACTCAAATCAGATTTTCAGACTTGGGAATTTGTTGATACTTTGTTCACGCTGTGACTTGGTTTTATCAACTTCATTCGTACAGAACTCACATTTGCTAAAAAATCTTTTGATTTGAATTGACAAATTGTATTTCATGTAATTATTCATGCGTTATAGGCAATGCAAACAATCCCACGGGTAACAACATGGTTTCATATCCCTCGTCTTACATATACCGTAGAACAATCGTTCTCCACAGGAATGTTTTTTTTACTCAAACTTCTAAAACGAAGATAAATCAGGACTGGTTTACCCAATTAACAAACTTCTAGTGTAACAGAAAACATCTTGCACTTGGAAAGTCCAGGAGGTTAGAAAAAAAAAAGAATTCTCACCATAAAGAATTAATGTGTCAACAGACATCAAAACTGACTAATCCGGCAACCTTTATATCAGAAATATTAAGCAGAGCTCATCATGCAAGTAGAATGATCTGGCTATCTACACCAGAAGGAAGAGAACTTGCTGGAACAATGGTGAGTGCAGCTGAACTACAGCAGGTGTCCTGCAGGGGGCACTGGATGCAGCTTCATGTTTTAAAAAGCATAAATGTAATAGACCGTTCATTACAGCAGTCAGATGCACGGCTCAAACCTTGTTTTATTGATTTTAGAATAGCAAGCCTTTCACCAAAGTACCAGATACATGGAGTAGCACAGCATTGAAAGGCCGTCAGCATCATCACAGCTGGCTAATTCTGCCTTTGACCCTCACAAATTCTCTTTTTCTTGTGCTTGTTCTTTTGCTAAAGAATATTCATTGCATGTTGATTTTATGACACCTATTCACATGTGTGTATACAGGGCTGCCAACTCTCACGCTTTGAGCGTGACACTCACGCATTTCAGCCAATTCTCACGCCCTCACGCTGAAGTCAGAATTCTCACGCTGAATTCAGTCCCTGCACAGCAAAGATCCTAAGCGGTGCTATAGGATCTTTGCTGCACAGTTTGTCTCTTTGCGCCACATGACAGCGATCTGCACGGATTGGGGAAGCGCGTCGGTCCCGGGAAGCGGGTGTCAGCGCTTTTGTGCGCCGTCTGCGAGCGCTGCGCTTCCGGCTGCCGTGGAAACCTCCCTCCCTCCCTCCTGCCCTTCAACTCACACGGCAGCGCCAGCGCCGCCAATCCACGCTGCACCGTGCCCGCCAGACTCCCCATTGGGAAAAGAGAGGGAGGGGAAAAAGAGAGAGAAAGAAAAAAAGGGAGGGATGGAGGCAGAGAGACAGGGGGAGGGAATGTAGTAAGGGGATGAAGGAAGGGAAGGAGAAAGGGGAGAAAGAGGAAGCGTGAGGAAAAAGAGGGAGGGTGAGGAAAGAGAGGGGAGGAAAGAGTGAGGGGGAGGAAAGAGGGAGGGATGGGGGGAGGAAAGAGGGAGGCGGAGGAAGGGGAGGAAAGAGGGAGGGAGGGGAGGATGGAGGGGGGGAAGGAAAGGTGTGTATGTGTGTGTGCCTCCCTGTGTGTGTGTGCGCGTGTTTCTGTGTGTGTGTGTGTGTGTGTCTCCGTGTGTGTGTGTGTCTCCGTGTGTGTGTGTGTCTCCGTGTGTGTGCGTGTCTCCGTGTATGTGTGTGTGTGTCTCCGTGTATGTGTGTGTCTGTCTCCCTGTGTGTGTGTGTGTGTGTGTGTGTGTGTGTGTCTGTCTCCCTGTGTGTGTGTGTGTGTGTGTCTGTCTCCCTGTGTGTGTGTGTGTGTGTGTGTGTGTGTGTGTGTGTATGTGTCTCCCTGTGTGTATGTGTCTCCCTGTGTGTATGTGTCTCCCTGTGCGTCTGTTGTCACATCCTGGCTTTAGACAGGGCTGCCAACTCTCACGCCACGCATTTCAGCCAATTCTCACGCTGATGACAGAATTCTCACGCTGATGACAGAATTCTCACGCTGATGACAGAATTCTCACGCTGTCTTCAGTCCCTGCCCAGTTTGTCTCTTTGCGCCATTTCACAACGATCTGTGCAGTCTGGGGAAGCGCGTCAGTTGGCGGCTGTGAGTGACGTCGCATCTCTTCTCTTCTCTTCTTTCTTGGTTGGATGTGCAGCCGCCGACAACATGAAGCAGCCGGAGATAGAACTAACCTGGTGAATCGGTTGTAAAACATGGGGGGGGACCACAATGAGGCCAAACATCAAGGACAGGGTTCGGCAACACGGGCTGAATCCGGCCCGTAACCGGAAAAACCATTGTTTTTTTTCAATTTGTTTTCGCAGGGTCGGGGCAGGTGAGCCGACCTGAGAACTGCAGCCAGTCCCTGGGACGCGAGCTAATCTGGGAACGGCAGCCAGTCCCTGGGCATGCAGAATGCCAACTTGATCATTATGGACAAATTGGGCCAGCCACGTACATGTTGTATGACTCTATGCAGATCTGAATGGGCTTAGAATGACCATTTACGTAAAATTGCCCCCACTTTCCCCATTTTGATTCTTGAGATTAATATCTCTTTGCTCTGTTAACAGTGTTAAAGTACTTATGAGGTCGAGTCAGGAAAGGGAACATGTTATTTCTTTTTAGTTTGCTTTAATTTGTTAGTTGATTGTTTGTTGGAGTGCCATCATTTCTGAAATGGTCTTAAAGTAACTTAACTGTTATAAAGCAGCAATAAGTGATTTTTGTCCAAACAATTGGAACTTGCATAAAATGTTTGCATTATTAGCAGGACTGCCAACTCTCACGCATTGAGCGTGAGACTCACGCATTTCACAAAATTCTCATGCTCTCACGCTGATCACAAAATTTCTCATGCTCAAATAGCTGCGGGTGCTGAAAGTTCAAAATAAAGCAAAAATTGTTTTAGAGGTGAGTAAAATCCATGAGGGGAATATCAGGTGAATGCATAGTCTTTTTCCCAGGATATGTGATTCAAGCACTAGAGGGGATTGGTTTAAAGCAGGGCTATCAAACTACCGGCCTGCGGGATGATTTTGGGGGGAAAAAAGTAGTTTAGTTTCTCCCATGCAGATGGTGTGATAGGTGAGACACGGCGGCGGTGGTCCCAGCACCAACCCCCCTCCCCCTTCCCCCCTGAGGCACAGCACACACCTCCCATCCTCACCTCCGTCGCCCGCTCTGTCCACACCCCATGGAGTTTTAACCCTGGCCCCCGGAGCCAGGAGCAGACCGGGTAAGTTGGTGCCGCCTCCAGAGCCTACTATGGGAGGGGGAACACCCCCTCCCCCCATCGGTCGCTACGCTCCCTCGCAATTTCTCACTCTCAACTCTCACCCAATGTTGGCAGCCTTGGTGTATATGTGCCAGTAAAATAAAATGCTGGATTATCTTTGGTCACAGAAATACACACACCATTTCTGGAGGCGCTCTTGATGGAGAACTAGTTCTCCCATCTTAGACTTGTCTGAAGAAGGGTCCCAACCTGAAACGCAACCTATGTTCTCCAGAGATGCGGCCTAATCAGCTGAGTTACTCCAGCACTTTGTGTCCTCTTTTATAAACCAACACTGCAGCTCCTTGTTTCTGCAGTGCTGAAGGAACTCAGTGGGTCAGGCAGCATCTGTGGAGGGATAAGGATAGATAACGTTTCAGGTCTGTAACACAGGCATTTCTGACAACCCAAACATACATGCAAGTGGCCATGTTGGAATAAATTAGGCTCATGGCCAGACAGGAATTGTGAATGGATTCTTATTCAGTCGGGAACAAAATCCCCATCAAATGAACTCAAACTACAGATTTGATAAGTGAGTAGCAATTACAATGTCTATTCCGAGTATCGTTAAGGAGAAAGTCACTCATCTTTCACATCTTAGTTAACTTAAAATATATAAATCTCCTTGAAACATTAGGAACCATCCACCACAATTAAGTTGAGCACATGCCATTGCTGATAACATTCTAAAGTAAATATTATAAATGTCGGACCATTTAAGCAGTCCATCCTTAGTAAAGATGTCAATGATTATCATTAACTTATTCACAATAAGTAAAATGTAGATACCAGATTCTGCTCACAGAGACCATGGAACTGCTGCAATTTCTGAGACATCAAAAGCTGTGCACTACCCACTGCACTTCGAATTTTCCCTAGGACTGAGAAAATTTAATTATTAATTATTGGGCAAACTGCAGTCCGAATCCTATCAATAACATATTTTTTAAATCAGACATAGGAGATTACAAAAAAATCTACATAAAAGTCAAGACAGAAATTTAACAACTGACTG
This sequence comes from Amblyraja radiata, assembly GCF_010909765.2. Lineage (NCBI taxonomy): Eukaryota > Metazoa > Chordata > Chondrichthyes > Rajiformes > Rajidae > Amblyraja > Amblyraja radiata. The sequence goes on from NC_045978.1 coordinate 93,293, forward strand.
AAAGAATGAAAATTAATGTTACACCCTAACTTGAAGCAACCTACTTGTTCCCCATCAACATCTGAAGACTAGTTACCAAGTTCTGTTTTTCTACCTACCTTCTATTCTACATAGCCTCCTGTCATGTTCTTTTCAAACATATATTAAAATACTAAATATCTTCCTGTAACGTGTTAAGAGGATGTAAACAGCTAGAGTAGTTCCAGAGATACTCTTCATTCCTCCAGCTAGAGGTTCTGCGCCCTACGCTCAAGACCCTGAAGGCATCACCTACTCCAAGGGTCGAGGAGACACTGATCCAGCTTCCTTCTAGAGAAAGTGAGCACAGTTATAAGTCAGCTGAACCAAATAATATGTAATGGTATAGAATAAAAGTAAGCAAATAACAAAACATCAGCACTGAAGTTAGAGTGCCAGTACTACATCAACATAATCTGGACATTTGCTTAGCGTGTATAATTAGGACCAACTAGATCTAATTTTTCTGAAATTACTGTCCGATATCAATTGCTAGGAAGAGTATTTATATGTGGGATAAAGCCTAATGTGCTAATCAAGATTATGGATCTTTTCAAGCTTGTAATGACGGTACATAGTAATGGTAAAAAAAAAAACTTTTATACTGAATGCAGTGAGAAAACTAAGTTGTTTGAAATATTTTAATTGACAAGCTAGACAGATTTTAAGAAAAGGGCTTACATCTCCAATTTTGTTTTACCAAGTCAGTGTAATATTCACTTTTATAAGACTGAAACCCAGAATTTAAAAAATACATTTTGCACATCTTCAGAAAAACAATGAGATTTAATAACAATTATTTTAGGTGGTTATTTGTGCAATTAATTAACATCAATATGATGAAAAAATCAGCTGCTTTCACTACCGAATAAAGGCCAAATATATTCAGGTAGATTTACCAATTGGTGTATTATTATCGTAAGTGACATCTGTAATAAGCATTTAAATGACCATTTTGAAAATCCAGTCACAAAGACTGAGTGGAATCACAACGGCAAGTCCAATAGCAAGGATGAACATTTCCCACTCTCCAAGAGTGCATACAGTTCCATAACAGTGTTACAGTTCTGTAAACATATATTATCACTCAACAACCCGTTTCCTTTTTACGGTCATACTATCATAAAATATCATCATATATATGCTCCAATCTTGCCTCATTTGGTTTTTGATTGGGGAGGGGTGTTCAAAGAGAGGAAAGATCAGGCTGTCAAGCTGACAGATCAACAATGGTCACTTTGGTCACTACTGGTGCTGTCACGCCAAATCAATCACACCTTGCTTATCACTGTCACATAGATATGTATTAGAAAGGACTGGCTAAGTGCACTGGGGAAATTAAACATGAAATAGAGTCTTTTGTAGGATATTTATTTGCCTCATATTTGACTCTGCCATTAAGTATGGTAACTCACCAGAGTATGTATAGTTTAATGGTATAACAGTTGTCAAATTTAGAAGATTATAGACATGGCCTAATTTATTTCACTCTCTAAACCCTAATGTCGGAATGTTTAAGTGAAATTTGCAGTGAAAGCACTTTAGTTTAGTTCAGAGATACAGCTCGGAAACAAGACCTTCAGCCCACCGAGCCCACACCAACCAGCGACCCCTGCACATTATCACACTAGGGACAATTTACATTCATACCAGGCCAATTAACCTACAAACTTGTATGTCTTTGGAGTGTGGGAGGAATCTGAAGATCTTGGATAAAACCCATGCGGTCACGGGGAGAACGTACAAACTCTGTACAGATAGTACCCGTATTCGGGATCGGACCTGGGTCTCTGGCGCTGTTAGGCAGCAACTCTTCCTCAGCGCCACCGTGCCGGCCTTGGCCAGGCATACACAAGAATAAACATTTCTTAAGTGCCATTTGCGAAGTGGCCTTGGCTTGATCTAATTGTAAAACAAGTTTAACATGATTTTATCGATGTGATTTTGTGCGCTCCTGATAATACATCCGCAGTCAAACACCGCGTTCTCCTCTCCTTACGGTATTAAATCGGCAAAAACTCAAAAGAATCAATGAGATGGCTTAAAAATAAAGCTTGTCATCTATATTTCCATTTTTACTTCATCATAAAGCAAATCAAGAACCTGCAGTGAATTAAAATATTATTTTCTTATTATTGTACCTTCTTCAGAAAGATTATTTTCTTTGGTTTCTTTCTCCATTTGATGACACCATCCTTCCATTCTTTCTTTTTCTGCTTGTAACAGTTTCAAGAACCAGTAGCCATCCCGACAACAGGAAGAAGCATGCACTGGTTCGACAGGAAGATTGGTAGTAGATTCTAACCATGGTTCTGGTGGTGGTAAAGAGGATGGATCTAGAGCTGGGTCTAAGTTATCACTGTAAGCAAAAGCTTTATTCTTTATCTGCGAGCTTTTCGCATGCTGTCGTACAGAAGGTTCACTGTTCGAGATATGATGATGCTGGTTTGAATCAGAAAATTGATTGCTTATGTCCTGGGATCCAGCAGTAGCATTACTACATTCCTGTGTATCAGAGTCAGTTTCTTGTTTTGACATCATGGTGCTGGAGCGACTTAAACTGTTATAAGGAGACAAAAGTTTAGAATTACTTAGCCACTCCAACTTAGCTGGTACAAGCTGGATTGCAAGTGGATGATTTGATCACCATGAAATACCACCAAAAGATATACCAAATCAGAGTCCTTGCACATCATAAACACTAAAATATACAATCAGAACTATACAGAGGTCTGAATTAGTATTTTCTTTAACGGCCAAAATAATCGAAAGGTGCCGAAAGAAAATCACAAAATCACAACAAGGTGCTATTTGGCTGATCATGTCCATGCTGATTGAAGAAGTGGTACCCAGCTTTCTCCCAACTTCCCTGCAGGCCATGAATCTTCAAGTACACATCCAACTACCTTTTAAATGTGGTGATGGGGAACACTACCACCCTCCTCAGTAGCATCATTACAGTCATACTCTCATGGAATGTCATCAGATATTTGCTCGAATACAGCCAGTGCCTGATTTTAAGGTTTTGTTTGGGGGAGGGGTGTTGAAAGAGAGGAAAGAGGTCAAGCTGCTCACCTGACTGCTGCTCACCTGACAAATCAACATTGGTCGCTCTGGGCACTACTAGCATGGGCAAGCCAAATCAATCATACCTTGCTTACCGCTATCATGTAGATATGTATATAACTCCCCTCTAATCTTTCTACTGGTCTCTTTAAAATCTCTGCCTCCTGGTTTTAGTCAAGGAGGCTGAGGAACGACCTTATGGAGGTATATAAAATCATGAAGGTAGTAAGATCAAAGTCTTTTTCCAGGGTAGAGGAATCTAAAACTAGAGGGCAAAGAATTAAGATAAAAGGAGAATCATTAAGGGGATCCGAGGGGTGACTTTCTTTACACAAGAGGGTGGTGAATATATGGAATAGGTTGCCACTGGCAAATATAATTACAATATTTAAAATAGTTTTGATAGGTACATGGATGGGAAACGTTTACAGGGAAATGGGACCAGCTCAGACAGACATCTTAGTTGACCAGGACCAAAGGGCCCCACTTCCATGCTGTACAACTCTGACTATGAAATTACTGGTGCTGAGAAAGTTATTCCCCTTCCCAGTCTTCAGGTTGATAGATATGGATAGCAGCAATAACTCACTGATCTAATGAAAACAAAATTTAAAAAAAACAATTATCAACAAACTAGGACGTTTTGCTTGTCATGTGCTGAATTTTAGACCACAAACGCTGGCAGGGTATTATATAGTACCACATCCTGCCCAAAATTTAGTTTCAGTCAACTAATTTGTTTTGAAGTTATGAGAGAATAAGACTAGAAACTTTAAAGTTCTTTCCTTTCCAGACCATTTAATGTCATCAATTCATAGAAACATAGAAAATAGGTGCAGGAGTAGGCTATTTGTCCCTTCGAGCCTGCACCGCCATTCAATATGATCATGGCTGATCATCCAGCTCAGTATCCTGTACCTGGTTTCTCTCCATACCCCCTGATCCCTTTAGCCACAAGGGCCACATCTAACTCCCTCTTAAATATAGCCAATTAACTGGCCTCAACTACATTCTGTGGCAGAGAATTCCAGAGATTCACCACTCTGTGTAAAAAATGTTTTTCTCATCTCAGTCCTAAAAGATTTCCCCTTTATCCTTAAACAGTGACCCCTTGTTCTGGACTTCCCCAACATCGGGAACAATCTTCCTGCATCTAGCCTGTCCAACCCCTTAAGAATTTTGTAAGTTTCTATAAGATCCCCCCTCAATCTTCTAAATTCTAGCGAGTACAAGCCAAGTCTATCCAATCTTTCTTCATATGAAAGTCCTGACATCCCAGGAATCAGTCTGGCGAACCTTCTCTGTACTCCCTCTATGGCAAGAATGTCCTTCCTCAGATTAGGAGACCAAAACTGTACGTAATACTCCAGGTGTGGTCTCACCAAGACCCCGTACAAGACAACCAAGCCAACTGCAGTAGAACCTCCCTGCTCCCATACTCAAATCCTTTTGCTATGAATGCTAACATACCATTCGCTTTCTTCACTGCCTGCTGCACCTGCATGCCTACTTTCAATGACTGGTGCACCATGACACCCAGGTCTCGTTGCATCTCCCCTTTTCCTAATCGGCCACCATTCAGGTAATAGTCTACTTTCCTGTTTTTGCCACCAAAGTGGATAACCTCACATTTATCCACATTATACTGCATCTGCCATGCATTTGCCCACTCCTGGCGTTATCTTTCAATTTTCTTGTTTTACCTGACACCTGCAAAGTGGCTTGGTGGCACAGCAGTCAGCATTGTTGAGTTTAGTTCATTCTTAAACTAGGGTGGTCTTTGTGAAATTTGTACACTGCTTTGCTTTTCCCTGAGTGCTCAGGATTTTGTCCAGTTTAAAGATTTGTTGATTGATAGGATAAATGGCTGCGTTACTATTCCCACTGTGGGTAGGTGGTAGAAGAATCAGAAGTAGGTGACAAATAGGATACAATGAAATAAGTGAGGGAATGGGATTGATGGGAGCACTGCAACAGCTGACACCAGGTCGATCAGACTTTTTTGCTGTGGTAAAATAAAATGAAAAAAGCCAAAGGGGAATTACAGAGACAAACTTAAATGTTCCACAGTTTTCACAGAAGGTATGCAACACCGTCAGGAATATAACAGCAAGTGTAAATAACTTCTGAAAATATGTAATTTTTATACATTTACTGTGTAATGTAACAAGGTAATGAAAATTTATTAACTATAACCTTAAACTTTCAGTCCTATTACAATCATGATACAAGGGATAACCCTATAAAACAATGTTAAAATACCAGAAATAGAAAGGGAAAAATGCAATCTTAATGAAGTCTGCACAGAATATTTCCAGACTGCTGCACGCTGCAAGCAGGGGTCGAGGGACAATTGGTCATCAGCAAGAGAAGTGGAAGGTACACAAGCAGTGGAGATTTGTTTTAAACTGATTCATTAACGGAACCATTTTCACTCACTGCCACTCGTCTTCCACTTGGATTCCAATTGACTGGAATTTGTTGATCAGATGAGAATCCTGCTCCTTAATTAAGTTTGGGGAACAGTCAACCTAAAATGCAAGAAATTGGTACATGTGACTGATGAAAAATAGTCAACATTTGTTCCACTTTTCCTACAATTATGCTCCAAGTATTCAAACAATGTAATTTTGTTTTAATTTAAATACACCATAGTAAATCACCAACAGATTTTTGAATTAAATTGATTGAATTGAATGCCTTTATTGTCATTCAGACCTTATGGTCTGAACGAAATTTCGTGCCTGCAGTCATACATACAATCATACAATAATAACAACGATAAACACAAATTAACACCACCACAGTGAGTCCTCCAAGCACCTCCTCACTGTGGTGGAGGCAAAAATCAAGTACAACAAAAATTCAAGTACAACAGAATGTATTACAGAGGTAGTAAAAAAACTTCTAAAGGCATCTCCACTAATTTACTACTGACAATAAACTCTACTTATCAGCAGAAGCAAATGTATCAATAATTGAAAAGGACAAATCTCTATTTTTTGTTTACATTTTTGTAGATAAATATCATTGTTGTAATTTTTTTTACTGAGTATACCCTTCACAGCAGAATTTTCAATTAAAAACGGAATTATTAACTATGAACACTGCTGACAGACAACAAACACAGGGCAGACAGGAGAAACTGCCTTGGGTGGTGCTGGAGGCAGATACAATAGCGATGTTTAAGAGGCTTTTGGATAGGCACATGGAAGTGCAGGGAATAGAGGGATATGGATCTTGTAGAGGCAGATAAGATCAGTTTAATTTGGCATCATATTTAGCACTAGCATTATGGGCCTAAGGGCGTTTTTCACACATTTTTCACACAGAGAGTGGTAAATCTCTGGAACTCTCTGCCACAGAAGTTAGTTGAGGCCAGTTCATTGGCTATATTTAAGAGGGAGTTAGATGTGGCCCTTGTGGCTAAAGGGATCAGGGGGTATAGAGAGAAGGCAGGTACAGGTATTGAGTTGGATGATCAGCCATGATCATATTGAATGGCGGTGCAGGCTCGATGGGCCGAATGGCCTACTCCTGCATCTATTTTCTATGTTTCTATGTTTCTAAACATGCATTAGGCTGAAGACCATTTGTCCAACTGAGTTTCCCCAGCAATTGTGTGTACCTCCGAAGATTTTATAACCTTTTATCTTTTACTTGAAATATTAATTTTGTTCCCAGTCCCTAGATATTGCCTGATCTATTGAGTGTTTCCAGCGTTTTCCTTTTTTCATATCAGATTTACAACATCTGTCTTCAATAGAAGCTTATTGGAAGATTATGATTGGATAATTATAATGTAGTTGTAGCTATAAGAATACTTACAACGTAGTGGGGAAATGAACATGATCTAGTACAGCACAGGAACGGGCCCTTAGGCCCATAATGCTAGTGCTAAATATGATGCCAAATTAAACTGATCTTATCTGCCTCTACAAGATCCATATCCCTCTATTCCCTGCACTTCCATGTGCCTATCCAAAAGCCTCTTAAACATCGCTATTGTATCTGCCTCCACCACCACCCAAGGCAGTGTGTTTCAGGCCCCCACCACTCCCTTAAAAACTTGCCCTGCAAATCCCCATTAAACTTTCCCCCTCTCACCACCTAGCTCTGCCCTCTTGGGTTGGACCCTGGGGAAAGGTCCTATCTACCTGATCAATGCCTCTCATAATTTATTTATAAATATTTTTATTTATTAGAAGCAAATGTACAAAAATAGAACCAATGGCATATAAAATACAGTTATTGTACAGTTTCAATTTTAACTTTTAGCTATAGTTGGAAGAAAAGAAAGGAGAAAAAGCAAGAAAGAGAAAAAGTGGTGATATACCTGCCTCACATCCCTCCCCACCCACCTCACCCAACCCGTAATTAGATTTAAATCCAAAGTTGTGTCGTACCATACTATCCTTGTAATAAATCAATGAATGGTGTCCATGTCTTCTCTGCACCCTCTCCACAGCCTTCACATCTTTGCTGTAAAGGGGTGACCAGAACTCCACAGTACTCTGTGGAGCCACAGAAAATGGCCAAGGTGCGCATGAGCATGTCTCCTGTTTTTATTTTGGAGATAGACATGAGGACTGAGGAACTTGTGGTTTGATACATGCCACTCGTGCCGCTCTCTTTCTGCCACAGTGTCATACAGCACGGAAACAGACCCTTCAGCCCGACTTTCTCATGCCCACTAAGATGCCTCATCTACACTAGTCCCACCTGCCTGCGTTTGCCTCATATTCCCCCAAATCTTTCCATTCTATGTACCTGTCCAAATGTATTTTAAATGTTGTTATAGCATCTGCCTCAACTACCATTCTTCCCACCACCCTCTGAATATTAGTTATTCCCCTGGCTTGGCTGCAAAGTGGACATCTTTAAATTGATATTCTTAATTTTTCATAAAAATATCCAGTGCTACAATTTTAATCTCTCAGAAATTACCTGTATTCCTATAGAAGAGAGCTTTCTCTTTGGGAGAGTTTCCAACTTTGGATCCTCACTGACGAGCGATCCTATGTCAGTTGTCACGGTAGCATTTCGATGGTGGCTCTCTGACTGTTCACGGAGTGGTATGCTGACACTTCCTGTCTTAGTACTGTTCAGAGCTCTGGCACTATCCAAGCTGTCCGAAGAATTGCTGAGACCAGATTGACTGTTGATGTCACTCTTCTGGTCCTGATTGTCAAGGTATGTGTCTTGTGCTGATTCTGTACTGCTCTGGACTGTAACTGAAATAAATGGTTTAGATGTGGTTCGCGGTGGAACTGGTGGAGGAGTCTTCTTGTAAGTGGTTATGCATGAGGACACTAGAAGATGGAAAAAGAGGGGAAAGAAGAAAAAAAATTAACAGAATTTTAAAGCAGCATATTAGTAAGTCAATATTCTGGAGAATTTTATGCTTGCTCATTTATTTTAATTCTTTATTATGGTATATTTTGAATTGGAACATACCGAAAACGAAGGTATAAGTTAAGTCAGAGACAGAAGGGCAATGTCCTTTGACTGAAGGAGAATGACAAATTAATATCTATATTTACAGATAAGATCTAATTTGGAGGCACACTAAAGTAGAAAGGAGAATCATAAAGGAACATAAATTAACATAATGAAAGGGGGCAGGTAGATAACATAATTGGAAGGGGCAGATGCTAGAATCTGGAACAATAAGCAACGTTGGAAAAACTCAGTAGGTCAAGCAGCATCTGTGGAAGCAAGTCAATATTTCGGGTTGACACCTTGCATCAGGACCACATCACAATCAGTTTTAGTGGGTAAGACAGGGTTTTTTGAGAAAAGGGTGCACTCCTTCTGCCTGTGGCAAAATAAGTACAAGGAATATAACTTCTAAAATGGGAGGTACACAATTTAAGATTATCAGACAGCACTTCCACACAAAACGTACCAAGAATCTTGAGTCCTCACCTCCAAATAACTGGAGAAACAAGGAACTGCAGATGCTGGTTTACAAAAAGACAGAGAGCAGGAGTAACTCAGGTAGTCAGGCAGCACCTCTGGAAAACACGGATAGGTAACATTTTGGGTTGGGACCTTTCTTCAGGCTGATTGTAAGTGGGGTAGGGCGAGAGAAAGCTGGAAGAGAAGAGGGGCAGGTGAGGGGGAAGGGGGATAGTTGGATAAAGGCTAGACATAAAAAGACACAAGGAACACCAGACGAAGTAGATGAGGTACTATTGTTCTGGTGTTCCGATGCGGCCTCCTGTGCATTAGCAAAACGAATGTAGACTCCACGGCTGTTTCACAGAACACCTGCATTCAATCTGCCAATGCCTATTGGATCTCCCGGTTGCTAACCATTGCAAGTCCACTTCCCATTTCCATAATGACCTTTCAGTCCTCAGTCTCTTTCGACTGAAGTCGGGCACAAACTGGAGAAACAGCACCTCATATTGCATTTGGGCAGCTTACAGCACAATGGTGGCATGAATATTGATTTCTCCAATTTTAGTATCTACAAACCCCACCTTCTCTTCTTCCCCCAGACGCCCCCCCCCCCTGTCGACTCCCACCTACTTCCCCCCTATCCCTCCCACCGACATTCCTTCTTTTAGCTTCCAATTGGCAACTCTTTCATCCTTTTCTCTCATACTCTGTCTTTTCATCTCTGGACTTTGTCCAATCATCCGGTTATGAATTCCCCCCTCTCCCTCTCCTGTATCAACCTATTATCTGCAAGGATTCATCCTGCCCCTCCTCTCTGATGAAGGGTCTCGACACGAAACAACACCCATTCCTTCTCTCCAGAGATGCCTCCTGTCCCGCTGAGTTACTCCAGTACTTTGCGTCCAAATAACTGGATATTTAGTCAATTTACATTGTTATAAAATAAAAATATTTGTTAAAACCTGGAGAAAATTTGGCTAAAAAGAATTAGAATTCTCAAAATAAACAGCAAAACAGTGCAAGGGTCCAAATGGTCTCCCCAAATACTAAAGCTAAAACTAGTGACTCCAGAATAAATGAAACTGCTGTGTTTTTTATTCTTAATCATCGAAGCTCAGGTGCAGTAAAATATGTAATCTGTATTAATCATCTGAACCCTGAACAAAGATTATGTAAGCAAATTAAAAATATACCAGTTTTCACTATCTGCTCAGCTGTTATGCCCAATAAAGATTCTATCATACTGGTTTCATTTCATTAATAAAACTCACATTGGCAATATAACTTGCATGCAGGTAACTGAATGTTTTATAAAATATCCAAAGTAAATCAATACTAGGGAATATAATATTCATACAAATTCATAAATAGTACTTTTATCGTCAGAGTGAAATAACATTTTAATGAGATCTCTCTCCTTAGACCCAGATGGCCTGTATGCAAATCAGTTAGATGCAGGATGTGTTAACAATCCTACAGAGAGATGTCTGATCAGACATTTTCTAAAGACGTAAACCACAAAACTAAATCAGTTACTTATATAGATGTATTTCAATAGGGCGTCAATAATATTTAATTACTTGTCAATAATGTCACCAGTAATTTTAAAGGATCAGTTATAGGACAGGTCCTAATGCTTCATGCGGCACCTTTGTGCCTCATCTATGGTTGTTAACATCTGCAAGGAAAATAACTAAATCCTTTATTTTTAAACAAAAAACGATCAGGTTAAGATAGTGTTCATTTGATTCCTAAAAACCACAGGGAGCAGGCCATTTGGTTTATTGATTTTGGCCCACCATCTAATCCTACTTTCCTCAACTTGGCTTTCAAACTTTTCCCCATGATCTTTCATTCCCATGTTAATTTAAAGCTATCTACCCGAGCTTTATATTCAAGTATTCAGTCAAAAGCACATTCTGGGATAAGGCATTATGAATAGACTCAACAAAAAGTGAACATACTCTTCCTCATCTCAGCCTCAAGATGGGCACCCCCTTAATTCTGGAACTCTGCCCTCTGGCTCTTGTGTCTCCTACAAGGAAAATTATTCTCCTGGCATTTACCCTGTCGGTGTCTTCCTTAGAATCTCATAATTCAATAAGCTCATCTCATTCTTCTGAACACCAATAATTCCAGACATCACCCATTCAACCTTTCCTAAGATGATTCCTCTGTACCCAGAATCATCCATGTGATTCCAATTTCTTCAGTGCAAAAAGAGCAGGGCCCATAGTCTGTAGTAAAAATCACACAAAAGCAGAAGATTAGAATTGTCTTCTGTCAAAAGCTGTGGATATGGTGTCAATTGAAATTTCCAAGATTGTGATCAACAATCTCATCAAATAAAGATCAATCCAGGATGGAGAACCATGAATCGAGGCACAAAATAACCATAATCTAATTTCACTGATGATTGGACTATTGGGGTTGAAAGGCCTGTTCTTAATTTAGCAAGCGGCTATAATCCAGAATGGCACAGCATAGAAGTAATTATTAGATGAAAGCAGAAAGCTCACTGCAGAAGGATGACAATTCCTAACTAACTATATTATGGCTAACAGGTGTTTACAATTCACATTTCCCTTGAGTTATGCTGTAGTTGTGAATTGTGTAACAGCAGGTGAATTATTTACAATCTGGTGTAGTTTTAGGGTTTTAATAGGATGGTGACAAAAATAACAACAGTAATTTCATTTAGGATATGCAACAGAAATACCACCCAGAGCACAGAACAGTATCAGCTTGAAAACAAGAAACTATTAGAATGAAATATCGAAAGTAAAAATGCAGCACCAACCATAAAATTCAGCTTACACAAATAAAGCTGTACAAAACTTGTGCAACATGAAATTGCATTTTATTGAAAATATACCCATGATCCCAATGTGAAAATCAGCAGTTTTGGAAGACATTCCACAAATTTCAGATCCGTACAATGCAGATACAGAAAATAACCTTTTTTTTAAAAATTGCCTTTAAAATATTGATGAAAATGGGTTTACAGGTGTATAAGGTTGTCTGTACATACATTTCAAAAGCAACTAACTGGTACTTGCACATAGACAGACTTCCCTCAGCCAGACACTTCAGAATTTATCTCAAAGGAAATGCCATCATTGGCATTTTGGGTTGGAAACAAAGTATGATCTTTATGTTTCTGCTTAAAATGCTTTTAAAATTTTGCTCAAACTCAGGGCACTTGTTTATTTTTATTAAACTGAAATGAAACTGGTGCTTGCTGAATTATGCTATATAACAACGTCCAAAATATACCAAATACGAGCAAGTAATTTCTAAATATTATCAAATAATTTACGATTGACTCACAGCATGAAGCATTGCCCATAACTGAAGTTGCATTTATTCATTAAATTGAACCATTTTTTCCGGCATAAAGCAGAATCATTTCATGGTCAGATCACAGCAGTGCGACTCACAATACAAACGACATGCATAAGCACAGAAGAGTCCAGGAAACTAAATTTGCATTATGTGCCTGTATCATGATGCAAATTCGTATCCAAGAGACATCATTGGCCAATCCTACAGGTCTTTCAGCAGTGCAATGAAAAGCCATTGACACTGGCAGCATTGTAACAGGAACGCCAATTGCTGCACCACAACTGCGGTCTGATGACCTTTACACATTTTAAATATTGTTGGCACAGTTTGCACTGAAATAAAGCTTCCAGTGTAAACTGGGCACCACTTAAGAAAAATAGAAGATCAGCAAGAATAGAATGAAATATACGGAACGATGAGAGCACACAAGTTACAAAATCAAAGAGACAGTTAATTAGGATGAAATAGTGGATAAAAAGGACAAGGGGACTTGAGACTTTTGTTCAAAAGGCAATATATTCTTCACATTCAAAAGCCCAATTATTAAGCGATGCACCTGCTGCATTCCTGCAGCCAAGAATAAATTGATTGAGAAGCTCTTCTATGTTTTACACTGTACATCAGACACACAGTATATCTTACCAGTAGACTCAGAATAGTTCCTCTTCAGCACAAAGTTTGTAGCCACGTTTTTATCTGTGTGTAAAATGAAAATTTTTTAGGCAGCTATTTCTAGGAATAGGGATAATTTGGAAACGCACACCAGTATTCCTTGGTTTGGATCACAAAATCATCACTGGACCAAATTCTCTGCTGCGAAAAATGGAGTGTTCCTTCCTAAGTCTCAAGCACTCTGTCTGTCTTATGATAATAGTTATCATAATTGGCCAGAATAAGAAATGCACCTTCTTCTAAAACAATTCAACCCCAATCCCTGAAGTATATGTGCCAATTCTCTATAGCAAATAACTTCCATAGCACACTCATAACTTGATGTACACCAGGGAGTAATGAAAGACAAGACCTCCGAAGCTCAATCTATATAAAGCAGTACTCATACTAAAGTTGAGGTAAATGCTTTCTCTATGATACAGTAATCGATAATGTTTTATTATTAATGTTTAATGTTTTATGTGTCATTCCTAACCGTCACTGTATGTCATGTTGTCACTTGCCGGTGGAGCACCAAGGCAAATTCCTTGTATGTGAATACTTGGCCAATAAATGTATTCAATAAACTTCAATAAGGTCAACCATATTCTATTATTAAACTATTATTTTAAATCTGAGCACCAAAGCTTTGGTTGAGCAACAAGCATGTCACAAGCGTACAATTCACTTTTAAAAGATTCACACTGCTCGTCTTTTCTGACTTTGCCACATTAGTTAGTGCACACTGCAATACTTTAATTCAAGAGTGCAGACTTGCTTGCATAGGAGACTGCTTGCATTGTACATTAGCAGTAACAATAGGACTCTACAAAGGACAACCCTCAATGTCCCTGACTTTTTCATTTAAATGCTTCCAGCTTTTAGAAATCTAAATGAATATTAATTGGTAATTCTGATGTATATGGCATTGTGAGCTTCTGCAGTGGTTCGAACCCCATCCCACTTTTCTCATCTTGCCGAAAACATAACAGGGTTGATCCAAAGGCAGTTAGATTGGAACATTTACATACACATAAAATGTTAAAGCTTTTAGGAGCAACAAAAGAAACGCAACTTAATACCGATCCTGTTGTTGAGCCAGCGAAGTGGAACATGCCAGCTCCATTTCAAGATCACGCTTTTCCAGTTGATCATAACTGACGCATGGCAGAAGTGACATAATTGGACTTAGTATTCTCAAATGAGGACCGAAAAATCAATTAGTATTCCTGCTCCAGATTGCCGTCAAATAACCTTGATACAGTGTATGTTAAGGCATCAAGCGAAAACAAAAGGCGCATCAGCTAAGGTCATGCCTTCCCTACATCACATCATTACATGTCACTGTATGATAACTTTCTGAATTTCTGGACAGCATTAAGAAGTCTAAGAGCTTATACAAGTAAGCAGTCAACATCTGCAGCTGAGCAGGTGAAGGGTGCTAAACATTGCAGCACAAAAAAATTAAATGTACTAAATGGACAGAGACTAAGTTTATCAATATAAAATACCAACGGATCTTGATATTAAAAAAAATTCATTCATGTAACATTTGCCCATCTTATGCAGGAGTAGTTGAGACTATCAGTGTTATTAAGGAGTAAATAGGAAGGCAACTTCTGGTAGCTATGATATGAGGCCACTCAGCCCATTGAATTTTATGTCAGCTGTCAGAGCATTTACATCAATTATTTGCACAATAATAAGGGTTACGCCCTAACCTCACAAGAATGAACTCAGTCCCTTACTATAATTTCTTTACACTCACAACTGTGGGGCCAAATACGATTCTAACTTCATCTACCAGTTTGCAGGTGGCATCACTGTGGTGGGTCAGATCACAAACAATGACAAAACGGAGTAGAGGAAGGAGATAGAGAACATAATAATAATAATAATAATAATAATAATAAAGCCTTTATTGTCATTTTACTCAGATATACAACAAAATTAGGAGAGCTACTCCTGATCAGTGCAACCAAAACAAGTTAAAACAAGATAAAAACACATCCAATATGTTATTTAACTGCTTGAAATGGTAGATAAATTATATTTATCACACCTAGATAGAACATTGCACTGGGAGAATATTGCACTTTAAAATTTAAGAAATACCTTAAAATAATTTTAAAAAGAAGAAATATTAGCTGAGTGGTCTGTTTTTTTGTTTTGTTTATTTTATTAGAAGTTAGTACAATACAAAACAATACAGTGGGACCTAATTTTAGGTGCCAACTATGTCATAACGTAATTATACATTCTATGTACAACCTCTAGTTTTATGTTTTTGAAAAGAAAATAAGAAAGACAAGAAGGGGGGAAAAAAAATAAAAATTGGAGAAGAGAAAAAGAGGAAAAATAGATAGTAGAAAATAGAAAGACGTGAAGTGTGTGTATAAGAAAAGAAAAAGTGGAAAGTAGAAATGGGAGCAAAAGACACTTAAAAGAGA
The DNA here is from genome assembly GCF_010909765.2 of Amblyraja radiata. Taxonomy (NCBI): domain Eukaryota; kingdom Metazoa; phylum Chordata; class Chondrichthyes; order Rajiformes; family Rajidae; genus Amblyraja; species Amblyraja radiata. The sequence continues at coordinate 108,730 of NC_045978.1, forward strand.
AATTTTCAAATCTTTATTCGGAGATGTAGATCTATCCACGACCTGACCTGCAATCAGTCATCTTTACGGTATTGCTGCATCACGATTCCAAACAGTCGAAAAAAGGGGACCAACTCCTTAAGAATTGGTCATATTTATCTATTAGTCGGAGACTCATTTCTTCAAGGCGTGCTATGTCCATCATATTCCTAATCCACATTTTAACAGTTGGAATAGCTGTATTTTTCCAAAATTTAAGTATCAATTTCTTTCCAATTATTAACCCATAATTAAAAAAAACTTTTCGGTCTTTATTTAAATTGATATCTTCTACTATTATTCCAAATATAATCCATTCCGTATTAGGTTCTATTCTTGACTTGAAAGTCTTTGTAAATATATCAAATATATCGCTCCAAAATCTATTCAACTTTATACATCCTACAAATGGATGTGTTATATTAGCGTTTTGAAACAAACATTTATCGCATCTGGGAGAGACGTTTGGGTAAAATTTATTCAACCTCGTTTTTGAATAATATAGTCTATGTAATAATTTAAATTGAATTAAATTATGTCTTTCATTAATGGAACAATTATGTGTGTTCATCAGATACTTTTCCCATCTATCCTTCGGGATCTTTCTCATTAGTTCATGTTCCCAATCTTCTCTTAGTGCCTCTGTTGAGGGTAATTCTCTATTTAATATATTATTATAAAAGTATGATATTAGTTTTTGTGAATCAGCCTTAATATTCATTGCTTCTTCTAAAGGGTCTAAAAATATAATTTGAAATCTATGTGTATATTTCTTCATAAAGTCACATATCTGTATATGTTTGAAATATTGATTATCCTTCAGTTTAAATTTAAATTTTAATTGTTGAAATGATAACAATTTGCCCAATTCATACATATCTCCTACTTTCCTAATCCCCAGTCTATCCCATTGTTTATATGTTTTATCGATAAGAGATGGTTTGAATGCAGGGTTGTTCAATAGTGGGGTTAGTACTGATAGATTATTTAATTTCAAGGATAATTTTATTTGTTTCCAAATTCTTATTGTATTGTGAATAATTGGGTTCTTCTTATATATTATACTATTCAATTTTATCGGTGAGAACAAGATCATTCCTATATCGTACGGGAAACACTCCTCTTTCTCCATTCTTATCCACTCCGACTGGTGAGTGGAACTATCCAACCAGTACATTATGTTCTTAATATGCACTGCCCAGTAGTAATACGTAAAGTTAGGTAATGATAAGCCGCCAACTTCTTTAGGTTTACACAAATGCTTTCGTTGAGTTCTGTGTGCTCTGTAATCCCATATAAAATTAGTGATAGTAGAATCTAGTTTTTAAAATAAATATTTTGGAATATATATTGGGATCGCTTGAAACGAATATATTAATTGTGGTAAGAAAGTCATTTTTATAGTGTTAATTCTACCTATCAATGAGAGCGGGAGCATTTTCCAAAATTTAATCATATCATTCAGTTTATTTAAGAGTGGCATAAAATTGGCACTAAATAATGATTTGTGTCTTCTCGTAATTTGAATACCCAGATACTTGAATTTTTCTGTTGCAATTTTGAAAGGGAATTTTAGTAAGTGTCTCGCATCCTGTGGTTTTAGAGACATAATTTCGCTTTTATTCCAATTTATTCTATATCCTGAAAAAGAGCCGAATTCCTCAATTAGTGTTAATAAGGTGGGTATACTTGTTTGTGTATTAGTAATATATAAAAGAATATCATCAGCATATAATGAAATTTTATTCTTTGAGTCCTTAGTGTTATATCCGTGAATATTCGGATGATTTCTAATCCTTTTAGCCAGCGGTTCTATCATAAGGGCTGAGTGGTCTGTTTTATTGTGGAATGGATGACAGCATCTCTTCATGTCGTGTGTATATTTGAGGAATTTAGAGTTCTGATGGCCCAGTTAAAGAAACTGTTCTTGAGTCTGTTTGTCCGGCTTTTGACGCACCTGTACCGCCTACCAGAGGGTTAGGGTTAGGGTTAGGGTTAGGTTTATGTCTTCCAGGGAAGGCAGAGGGAAGCCGATGATTTTCTGGGCAGTTTTGATCACTCTCTGCAGGGCTCTCCTGTCTGCAGCTGAGCAGCCAGCATACCGCACCGTGATACAATAGGCCAGCACACTCTCGATGGTGGAGCGGTAGAAGGCCACCAGCAGCTTCTCCTCTAGACTGTTCTTCCTTAGCACTCTCAGGAAGTGCAATCGCTGCTGGGTCTCCTTAACTACCGCTGAAGTGTTGGCAGACCAGGAGAGGTCCTCCGCGATGTGCGTTCCCAGGAATTTGAAGGTGGAAACCCACTCGACACAGTCCCTGTTGATGTAGAGCGGGGCAGGGTCCACTCTGTGCCTCCTGTAGTCAATGACCATTTCCCTTGTTTTGCTGATGTTGAGTGCCAGGTTGTTTGCAGAACACCACTCTGACAAACTCAGGACCTCGTCTCTGTACGTTGCCTCATCTCCTCCTGATACGAGTCCGACCATGGTCATCCGCGAATTTAATAATGGAGTTTGTGGAGTGGATGGGAGTGCAGTCACAAGTGTACAGAGCATAGAGGAGTGGACTCAGCACACAGCCCTGTGCAGAACTAGTGCTGAGTGTGAGGGTGGAGGAGCAGTGGGGGCCCATTTTGACTGTGAGCAGTTAGTAAGAAAGTCCTTTATCCAGGCGCAGGTGAGAGGTGGGGATTTGAGTTTGAAGCAAGAAAGTCCTACAGTAGTTGTACAGGGCCCTGGTGAGACTGCACCTGGAGTATTGTGTGCAATTTTGGTCTCCTAATTTGAGGAAGGACATTATAACTATTGAGGGAGTGCAGCGTTGATTCACCAGGTTAATTCCCAGGATGGCAGGGTTGACATCTGATGAAAGAATGGGTCGACTGGGCTTGTATCCACTGGAATTTAGAAGGATGAGAGGATATCTTACAGAAATCTATAACATTCTTTAAGGATTGGACAGGCTAGATGCAGGAAAAATGTTCTCAATGTTGGGGGAGTCCAGAAGTTTAAGAATAAGGGGTAGGCCATTTAGGACTGAGATGAGGATTTTTTTCTCCACCCAGAGAGTTGTGAATCTGTGGAAATCTCTGCCACAGAAGACAGTGGAGGCCATTTCACTGGATGTTTTCAAGAGAGTTAGATTTAGCTCTTAGGGCTAAATGAATTAAGGGATATGGGGGGGGGGGGGGGGTGGGGGAGCAGGAATGGGGTACTGATTTTAGATGATCAGCCATGATAGATTATGAAAGAAAACTGGCAGGGAACATAAAAAATGACTGCAAACGATTTATGGATATGTGAAGAGAAAAAGATTAGTTAAAACAAATGTAGGTCCCTTGCAGTCAGAAACAGGTGAATTGATCATGGAGAACAAGGACATGGCAGACCAATTGAATAACTACTTTGGTTCTGTCTTCACTAAGGAAGACTTAATTAATCTGCCGGAAATAGCAGGGGACCGGGGGTCAAATGAGATGGAGGAACTGAGTGAAATCCAGGTTAGCCGGGAAGTGGTGTTAGGTAAATTGAATGGATTAAAGGCCGATAAATCCCCAGGGCCAGATAGGCTGCATCCCAGAGTGCTTAGGGAAATAGCCCCAGAAATAGTGGATGCATTAGTGATAATTTTTCAAAACTCTTTAGATTCTGGAGTAGTTCCTGAGGATGGGAGGGTAGCTAATGTAACCCCACTTTTTAAAAAGGGAGGGAGAGAGAAAACGTGGAATTACAGACCAGTTAGTCTAACATCGTTAGAGTCAGTTATTAAAGATGCGATAGCAGCACATTTGGAAAGTGGTGAAATCATTGGACAAAGTCAGCATGGATTTATGAAAGGTAAATCATGTCTGACGAATCTTAGAATTTTTCGAGGATGTAACTAGTAGAGTGGATAAGGGAGAACCAGTGGATGTGTTATATCTGGACTTTCAGAAGGCTTTCGACAAGGTCCCACATAAGAGATTAGTATACAAACTTAAAAGCACACGGTATTGGGGGTTCAGTATTGATGTGGATAGAGAACTGGCTGGCAGACAGGAAGCAAAGAGTAGGAGTTAACGGGTCCTTTTCAGAATGGCAGGCAGTGACTAGTGGGGTACCGCAAGGCTCAGCGCTGGGACCCCAGCTGTTTACAATATATATTAATGATTTGGACGAGGGAATTGAATGCAATATCTCCAAGTTTGCGGATGACACGAAGCTGTGTGGCAGTGTTAGCTGTGAGGAGGATGCTAGAAGGCTGCAAGATGACTTGGATAGGCTGGGTGAGTGGGCAAATGCATGGCAGATGCAGTATAATGTGGATAAATGTGAGGTTATCCACTTTGGTGGCAAAAACAGGAAAGTAGACCATTACCTGAATGGTGGCTGATTAGGAAAAGGGGAGATGCAACAAGACCTGGGTGTCATGGTACACCAGTCATTGAAAGTAGGCATGCAGGTGCAGCAGGCAGTGAAGAAAGCGAATGGTATGTTAGCATTCATAGCAAAAGGATTTGAGTATAGGAGCAGGGAGGTTCTACTGCAGTTGTATAGGGTCTTGGTGAGACCACACCTGGAGTATTGCGTACAGTTTTGGTCTCCTAATCTGAGGAAGGACATTCTTGCCATAGAGGGAGTACAGAGAAGGTTCACCAGACTGATTCCTAGGATGTCAGGACTTTCATATGAAGAAAGACTGGATAGACTCGGCTTGTACTCGCTAGAATTTAGCAGATTGAGGGGGGATCTAATAGAAACTTACAAAATTCTTAAGGGGTTGGACCGGCTAGATGCAGGAAGATTATTCCCGATGTTGGGGAAGTCCAGAACAAGGGGTCAGAGTTTAAGGATAAAGGGGAAATCTTTTAGGACTGAGACGAGAAAAACATTTTTTACTCAAAGAGTGGTGAATCTCTGGAATTCTCTGCCACAGAATGTAGTTGAGGCCAGTTCATTGGCTATATTTAAGAGGGAGTTAGATGTGGCCCTTGTGGCTAAAGGGATCAGGGGGTATGGAGAGAAAGCAGGTACAGGATACCGAGTTGGATGATCAGCCATGATCATATTGAATGGCGGTGCAGGCTCGAAGGGCCGAATGGCCTACCCCTGCACCTATTTTCCATGTTTCTATGTATCTATTGAATGGTGGTGCTAGGGCTGAATGGCCTACTCCTGCACCTATTTTTCTGTTTCTATGGACCAATCATATTGAAGCGATAACCAAGGCATAGCAATGCATTTTTTCCCCTGGAGACTGAGGAAATTCCGCATGTCCCCAATGACATTTACAAAGTTCTACAGATGCACGAAATAAAGCATACTGTTCGGTTGCATCATAGCTATGTTTGGGAAAACCTTTCTCCAAGACTGCAAGAAATTAATGTTGCAGCCTATCACACAAACCAAACACCCCACCACTGACTCCGTCAACACCTCACACTGCCCTGGAAAGTATCCAACATAAACAAAGCCCTTTCCCACCTTGGTCATACCTTTTTCTCCCTGCTCCTGCCGGGTTACAGAAGCTTGAAAGCGCGTACTAGACTCAGGAACAGCTTCTTGCCCGTTATTAGTTTTCTGAATGGTCCTTCCATAAGCCAGGGTACAGTCAGATTCGCCTCTCCCTCATTGTGGACATTTAACCTTGTCTTTGGAACTGTAACGCTACAATGCAGAGAACTATATTCTGCAGTCTGTATCTTCCCTTTGCTTTCCACCTATTGTACTCGGGTTTGGTTTGATTGTGTTTATGTATAGTATCTGATTTGATTACAAGCAAAACAAAGCTCTAAACAAAGCCTAAACATAATCCCATTCCACTTATTTACCTGCAATCAATCTCTTCCATATGACCAACCACCCTCTAATGTTCCTGCCAACCACCTACATCAGTGACAACATACAAAATCGAAATAAGTAGAGATCCAAGCACGAGATCCAACCACACATTCATTAGGAAAACATGCAAACTCCACTCAGACAGCACAAGGTCAGGATCAAACCAAAGATAATGCGTCATGTTATACATACAAGACAGAGGAAGCTACTGTCCAGTTTCCTCACTCCTTGCAAAGCTTTGCTTGCAGTGCTTTGCCAATCCATAGCAAGGGAGAAAATGAGTTTAACCAAAAGATACTCACAAAATGGACCACTAAAAGTTAATCTATTGAAGCTAAAAGCTTCAAAACTTAAAAAATAGCTTAACAACCATAGAGCTCAATGCTCTTAAGACAGTGGAATTGATTGTAGACTTTAGGAGAGCCCCCCCCTCCCCTCACCCCACTCACCATCAACAACACCACAGTCACATCTGTGAAGTCTTTTAAGTTCCTTGGAACCATCATCTCCTACCATCGTCTCCACAGCCAAAAAGGCACAACAGAGGATGTACCTCCTACGGCAGCTGAGGAAGCACAATCTGCCACAGGCAATGATGGTCCAATTCTACACGGCCATCGTAGAGTCTGTTCTCACCTTCTCCATCATGGTCTGGTTTGGCTCAGCCACCAAGCACGACATCTGGAGGCTGCAGCGAATCGTCCGATCAGCAGAGAAGGTTATTGGCTGCAACCTTCCCTCCATTTAAGAACGGTACACTGCAAGGGCCAGGAAGCGAGCGGGCAAGATCATCTCTGACCCCTCTCACCCTGGCCACAAACTCTTTGAATCACTTCCCTCTGGAAGGCGACTCCGGACTGTCAAAGCTGCCACAGCCAGACATAAAAACAGTTTTCATCCACGAGTAGTTGCTCTACTCAACAGCCAAATATCTGTAGCCTCCCTTTGATCTGGTATTTTGTTGGTTCACATGCTTGATCAATGGTGTTTTATCATTAATGTTTTATTATTATTAATGTTTAGGGCTTTCTGAGTCAATCGTAACTGTCACTGTATGTCATATTGTTACTTGTGGGCGGAGCACCAAGGCAAATTCCTTGTATGTGACTACTTGGCCAATAAACTTACTTACAAGTGAATTTTTAAGCAGCATTTTACACAAAAGTACTAAGCAAGTGCTCCAACACTGAAAATTTACTTTTACTAACATGACAAATCATTTCTTCAAGATTTTAATTATTGTTGAAGGTATAAATTCGCCATCCACTCCAATTTCTCAATCCTAACATTCCTTCCTAACTTTTTTTCTGCTTTTGCATTAAATTAACATTCTAACCAACACTAACTTCCTGCTGCAAACTCTGGACTCATTATTAATTCTTTGTGATTTTGTTTTTCAGTTTTTAGTTCAGAGATACAGTGTGGAAATAGGCTCATATGCCCACCAAGTTCATGTGACCAACAATTACCCATATACTAGTTCTATCCTCCACACTAGGGACAATTTACAGAAGCCAATGAACCTACAAACCTGCACGTCTTTGAACTGTAGGTGGAAACCAGGGCCGTAGTATAAAGGAGAACATATAAACTTCATACAGACATCACCTATTGTCAGGATCAAACACAGGTCTTTGGCACCGTAAGGCACAACTGAACTGCTGTGCCACTATGCCATACCTTTGTTATATTTGTTAAAGATACACTGTTTGTCTAGTTTACACAGATACTAGATTTCTGAAGAGGATGCTGTAAGTGCTTTGGCCTTTTTAAACAGTTTACTGAAAGCCTGTGGGCAAATGTTATGGGTAATAAATATTTGGCACCATTTGTTTGTTGCTTACCACAAAATGCAGGCTATTATAAAAGTGTTGTAGTGAGCAGTGCTCTTTGTTTATCCCCAATCCAAAGTTTGATTCTTCTTTTTGAACTTCCTTTGAAATGCATTTTAAAATGCACTTTCCAAACATCAGATTGTTACAACAATTAATGTTTCAGTAAGTACTGACGTATGATCCCATCGTATATTGTTTTGATCTTTAGTGAAGGGATGAACAATATCATTGCAATCAGTCAACAAATCAGGACATTTATATCATGATTTTCACCTCTCAAAATGTCAAGACACTGAAGCAAAATAACTGATTTAGTGTAACCGCTGAAAAGTGGCAGTCACAAGTGTTAGAATTACTTTGCAGGATGTGTCCAGATGTTGATTACAATCGGGTAACTCTCAGATAAGCTTGACTGTTAATATTACATTAGCAGAAATAATGGAATGGCAAATCTGACAAACAAATCAGCTGGTGATCTTAAAACTAGTTTAGTTTAGAGACAGCATGGAAAAAGGCTCTTCAGCCGACCAAGACCACATCAACCATAAATCATCCGTTCTCACGAGTTCTGTTATCCCATTTACTCATCCACTCCCTGCACACTAGGGTCACTTTAAAGAGAATAATTAACCTGCAAACCCCCATGTCATTGAGATGTGGAGGAAATCCATGCAGTCATAGGGAGAACATGCAAACTCCATGCAGACAGCACCCGTGGTCAGGATCGAACCTGGGTCTCTGGTGCTGCGGGGCAGCAGTTCAGTAGCTGTGCCACCCGTACACTAGGATGGTCACAGCTAATCATTTAGTCCCTTGTATTTGACCTGGACTTAAACTGATCATCAATTAAATTATCGACACATATATCAGGGTCTGCAGATTTGATGATCCTGTGGGTGACATGATGATTCATTAAAGATTAAATGTCAGGTGGATACAGAATGGGCAGCAGCATCTGGTATCTGAGCATAAAGGATCAATAAATCCAACACATTTGGAAACCAAGCTTACTCACTTCAGTACTGCAAGAAACATACAAGAATATCACACAATTACCTTTTGTTTCAACTAAGATTTCAAGATTGTTCCAAGGCAAATAAATACAAGATGGGAGTTTTGGAGAGGTACGGAAGACCTTGGCTCTTTGAATAGGACCTGGGAGCTTCTATGTCAACTTCTAAATTGCCCAATAACATTACATTTCAGTCAAAAGATGCTACCTTTAACAACGTACAAGTCTTTCAGCAGTGATCAGAATTATCAGTCCCAATTATGAACACATTTTGGAGTGATGTTTAAACCTCTACTCCTGTGAGTCAGCAGAGGATGTGATGTAATGCCCGATTATACAAAATTCAATGGTTTAGCAGTATACAAATGATGGAGCTTGTTTACCATCTCAAATATTTGCTGTATAATAATATTATCAGTTCTGAAGTTATTGACAATCTTCCTTTAAGTGACTCTTCTCAGATGTAATCGTGAAATGGGCAAATGTACAAAAATATTTCTGATGTTTACATGCGCTTGTTTAAGTTGGCTTCTCAGTTGACAAAGGTATCTGAAATACAACCACTTTGTGCAAGAAGAGCATTTATGGATTGTTATACACCAGCAAAAGAATATTGTGTTTAAAGGGAGAACATTAAAACAAAATATTCCCTCTGTAAAATATATTAGAAAGTAAATTTCCACATACTTATATCAAAGTCAAGACACAGATACAGTTTCCAAACATTTTATTGTTGAAGTTATTTATTTTATAATAAGCCAAGACTTAAAGCAACAAAATGTAAAACAAACACTGTTGTAAGCTTGAATAACACTAACATAATTTTTCATTTCCTTTATTCATATCCCCAAATCAAACCAGAAAATACAATCACTTCAAGAACTAAGGGAAAGTAGTTAAATATATTTACAGAACTATTTAGAAAAGCTACAAATTAAGATTGATGGAAACAGACATCGTGTCCAATCAGAAGAATGATCCTTGGAGAGCTAAGTGTTCAAATACAAACTAACCAGTGTCCTTTGCACACCCATTTCAAGTCCATTCCCTCTTCTGGAGAACAAACTGATATGTTAGCTCAAATTGAAGTGGTCAGTCCACAAAGATGACAACCAAAAAGACTATCACCACAGATTCCCTTACCAAATAGTAGCTAAATGATTATTGCACCATAAACAAGCTTTGATAATCTCTACACAGCTGAGAGTAGAATTGTTTGTTCTTTGTGAATATAACCTTCAGCTACATCACTCGCCATTTAAGATGACAAATTAGTGAATAATTAAGTAAAATTCTGACCATGGTGGGATGTGCAAAAGTGGTATTGACAGACACCAATTTAAAAGTCACACTGGTAAGGTTGTCCTTTCTAAGACTGTTCATTTCCTACATTCTTGTAGAGGTGCTTTCATTTCTACCTCCATAATCAACATCCTCATCAGATACTTTGTATATTACTTTAGATTCAGATCATCATACACCTTGTCTTATTTCTGCAATTTAAGCCCAAGTACATACCAGAGCTGTGAAATGCTCGGCATACGTTAACCTAATCACCAACTTGGATTGTGCTAGTAAACCTCTGAACCCTCTCCAACACCTGCACATCTATCCTCAGGTAAGGGGCCCAAAACTGTTCACAATACTCCAAATGCAGAGGAGTATTACCAAATGCATGACCCCCCACTTTGCTATGCTGTAACCTATCTTCCACTTCTTTGCCCACTCTCCCAACCTGTCCAAGTCCTTCTCCAGACTCTCTGTTCCCTGCTCAAGACCAACCCCTTCACCAATTCATCTACAAACTAGGCCAAATCATTGATATACATGTGAAAGTAGCAGACCCAACACCGACCCCTGCAGAACACCAGTCTCGGCACCAACACCGACACCCGCGGAACACCAGTCATGGCACCAACACCAACACTGACCCCTGCAGAATACTAGTCACGGCACCAACACTGACCCCTGCAGAACACCAGTCTCAGCACCAACACCGACACCGACCCCTGCAGAACACCAGTCTTGGCACCAACACATACCCCTGCAGAACACCAGTCTCGGCACCAACACTGACACTGACCCCTACAGAACACTAGTCTCGGCACCAACACTGACTAGTCTCGGCACCAACACTGACCCCTGCAGAACACCAGTCTCGGCACCAACACTGACACTGACCCCTGCAGAACACTAGTCTCGGCACCAACACTGACCCCTGCGGAACACCAGTCTCGGCACCAACACTGACCCCTGCAGAACACTAGTCTCGGCACCAACACTGACCCCTGCAGAACACCAGTCTCGGCACCAACACTGACCCCTGCAGTACACCAGTCTCGGCACCAACACATACCCCTGTGGAACACCAGTCACGGCATCTTACCAGAGAAAGCTTCCTTTACTCTGTTTGCCTTCTACCATTCAGCCAATCTCCTAACCATGTTAGTATCTTCCCCCTAATACCATGGCTTCTCATCTTGTCTAGCAGTCTCACTTTATGGGGCACTTTATCGAAGGCCTTCTGAAAATCCAAGAAAACAACACTCTCTGATTCCACTTTGTCTGCCCTGCTATTCACTTCCTCGAAGAATTCCAACAGATTTATCAGGCAATATCTCCCCTTCACAAAACCATTCTGACATTAGGGCCTATTTTATCATGTGCTCCTAAGTACTCAGAAACCTCATCCTTAATAACGGACGTTAAAATCTTACCAATCACTTAAGCTAACCGGCCGAGAGTTTCCCCTCTTTTGCATCGGTCCTTTCTTGAACAGCGGAATAACACCTGCACGTTTCTAGTCCTCTAGGATCATTCCTGACCCGAGTGATTGTTGAAAGGTCACCACCAATGCCTCCGCAATCTTTAAAGCAACCTCTTTCAGAACCCTGGGGTATAGTCCACCTGGTCCAGGACTTATCCACATTCAGTCTTTTCAGATTCCCAAGCACTGTAACATTGCCTTTCACCCTGGTCACTGGAGCTGCACATACTTGCCATGTGGCAGGCACCACTGTGCTGCCTGCAAATTCACAAGCTTTTCCACTGCTTCATTCCCTTGAAACCAAAGATGTGATCTTTGCTTGAAACCTCCTCAAAAATTGTGATGCGCCTTGTGTTCAATCATGGAAATCACAAATCTCAGTACTATTTATTTCAGATTTCTAGCCTATGTAAAAATGATTGTCAAATACCAACGGATAAGGAGGGCTGGAAAGTGGCGGTGGCTATAAACATAGACATAGAAAATAGGTGCAGGAGTAGGCCATTCAGCCCTTCGAACCAGCACTGCCATTCAATATGATCATGGCTGATCATCCAAAATCAGTATCCCGTTCCGGCTTTTCCTCCATATCCCTTGATTCCCTTACCCCTAAGAGCTAAATCTAACTCTCTCCTGAAAACATCCAGTGAATTGGCCTCCACTGCCTTCTGTTGCAGAGAATTCCACATTCACAATTCTCTGGGTGAAAATGTTTTTCCTCATCTCAGTCCTAAATGGTCTCCAACATTCCTCAACTGTGACCCCTGGATCTGGACTGCAACATCAGGAACATTTTTTCCTGCATCTACCCTGACCAATCCTCTAAGAATTTGATATGTTTCTGTAAGATCCCCTCTCATCCCAAATTCCAGCGAATACAAGCCCAGTCGACCCATGCTTTCATCATATGTCAGTTCCGCCATCCCAGGAATTAACCTGGTGAACTTATGCTGCACTCCCTCAATAGTAATAATGTCCTTTCTCAAATTAGGAGACCAAAGTTAAACACAATACTCCAGGTGCGGTCTCACCAGGGCCCTGTACAACTGCAGTAGGACCTCCTTACTCCTAAACTCAAATCCTCTCACAATGAAGGCCAATATGAAGCTTTCTTCACTGCCTGTTGTACCTGCATGCTTACTTTCAGTAGAGAGTGTCAACATGGCTACAAAGTTTTGATTTTTAAGAGGAAGATGATGACTCAAAAGAATCCCTGTTCCCAATCACTGTACAAAAATAATTTAGGAAATGTGGATAATGGGCAGGTAAAATGACAAAACCTTACACATTCAGACTGCTTGCAATATTTGCTGATAGGAGTTTAACATAGAAACATAGAAAATAGGTGCAGGAGTAGGCCATTCGGCCCTTTGAGCCTGCACCACCATTCGATATGATCATGGCTGATCATCCAACTCAGTATCCCATCCCTGCCTTCTCTCCATACCCCCTGATCCCTTTAGCCACAAGGGCCACATCTAACTCCCTCTTAAATATAGCCAATGAACTGGCCTCAACTAACTTCTGTGGCAGAGAATTCCACAGATTCACCACTCTCTGTGTAAAAAATGATTTTCTCATCTCGGTCCTAAAAGACTTCCCTCTTATCCTTAAACTGTGACCCCTAGTTCTGGACTTCCCCAACATCGGGAATAATCTTCCTGCATCTAGCCTGTCCAACCGCTTAAGAATTTTATAAGTTTCTATAAGATCCCCCCTCAATCTTCTGAATTCCAGCGTGTACAAGCCGAGTCTATCCAGTCTTTCTTCATATGAAAGTCCTGCCATCCCAGGAATCAGTCTGGTAAACCTTATCTGTACTCCCTCTATGGCAAGAATGTCCTTCCTCAGATTAGGAGACCAAAACTGTACGCAATACTCCAGGTGTGGTCTCACCAAGACCATGTACAACTGCAGTAGAACCTCCCTGCTCTTATACTCAAATCCTTTTGCTATGAATGCTAACATACCATTTGCTTTCTTCACTGCCTGCTGCACCTGCATGCCTACTTTCAATGACTGGTGTACCATGACACCCAGGTCTCGTTGCATCTCCCCTTTTCCTAATCGGCCACCATTCAGATAATAGTCTACTTTCCTGTTTTTGCCACCAAAGTGGATAACCTCACATTTATCCACATTATACTGCATCTGCCATGCATTTGCCCACTCACCCAACCAATCCAAGTCACCTTGCAGCCTCTTAGCATCCTCCTCACAGCTAACACTGCCCCCCAGCTTCGTGTCATCCGCAAACTTGGAGATGTTGCATTTAATTCCCTCATCCAGATCATTAATATATATTGTAAATAGCTGGGGTCCCAGCACTGAGCCTTGCGGTACCCCACTAGTCACTGCCTGCCATTCTGAAAAGGACCCGTTTACTCCCACTCTTTGTTTCCTGTCTGCCAGCCAGTTCTCTATCCACATCAATACTGAACCCCCAATACCATGTGCTTTAAGTTTGTATACTAATCTCTTATGTGGGACCTTGTCGAAAGCCTTCTGAAAGTCCAGATATAACACATCCACTGGTTCTCCCTTACCCACTCTACTAGTTACATCCTCAAAAAATTCTATAAGATTTGTCAGACATGATTTACCTTTCATAAATCCATGCTGACTTTGTCCAATGAATTCACCACTTTCCAAATGTGCTGCTATCCCATCTTTTATAACCGACTCCAGAATTTTCCCCACCACCGATGTTAGACTAACTGGTCTGTAATTCCCCGTTTTCTCTCTCCCTCCCTTTTTCAAAAGTGGGGTTACATTAGCTACCCTCCAGTCCTCAGGAACTACTCCAGAATCTAAAGAGTTTTGAAAAATTATCACTAATGCATCCACTATTTCTGCGGCCACTTCCTTAAGTACTCTGGGATGCAACTTATCTGGCCCTGGAGATTTATCGGCCTTTAATCCATTACCTAACATCACTTCCCGGCTAACCTCACTCAGTTTTTACTCAGTTCCTCCATCTCATTTAACCCCCGGTCCCTTGCTATTTCCAGCAGATTGTTTATGTCTTCCTTAGTGAAGACGGAACCAAAGTAGTTATTCAATTGGTCTGCCATGTCCTTGTTCCCCATGATCAATTCGCCTGTTTCTGACTGCAAGGGACCTACATTTGTTTTAACTAATCTTTTCCTCTTCACATATCTATAAAAACTTTTGCAGTCAGTTTTTATGTTCCCTGCCAGTTTTCTTTCATAATCTATTTTCCCTTTCCTAATTAAGCCTTTTGTCCTCCTCTGCTGGACTCTGAATTTCTCCCAGTTCTCTGGTAGGCTGCTTGTTCTGGCTAATTTGTACGCTTCATCTTTTGTTTTGATACTATCCCTGATTTCCCTTGTTATCCACGGATGCACTACCTTCCCTGATTTATTCTTTTGCCAAACTGGGATGAACACTTTGACATTTAACATTGAATTCTCCCAATTTGGCTAGCCCGTGCTGTCTCCTCCCCTTCCTTAACCCTCTAGCTGTCTCCTCCCACCCTCCCATCCGCCCGCCCTCGGGCTCCTCCTCCTCCTCCCCTTTTCCTTCTTTCTTTCCCCACCCCCCATCAGTCTGAAGAAGGGTTTCGGCCCGAAACGTCGCCCATTTCCTTCGCTCCATAGATGCTGCTGCAGCCGCTGAGTTTCCCCAGCAATTGTGTGTACCTGGGATGAACACTTGTTGTAGTTCATCCATGCAGTTTTTAAATGCCTTCCATTGCATATCCACCGTCAACCCTTTAAGAATTATTTGCCAGTCTATCTTGGCCAATTCACGTCTCATACCCTCAAAGTCACCTTTCTTTAAGTTCAGGACCCTTGTTTCTGAATTAACAATGTCACTCTCCATCCTAATGAAGAACTCAACCATATTATGGTCACTCTTGCCCAAGGGGCCACGCACAACAGGACTGCTAACTAACCCTTCCTCATTACTCAATACCCAGTCTAGAATAGCCTGCTCTCTCGTTGGTTCTTCTACATGTTGGCTTAGAAAATTATCCCGCATACATTCCAAGAAATCCTCTTCCTCAGCACCCCTGCCAATTTGATTCACCCAATCTATATGTAGATTGAAGTCACCCATTATAATTGTTTTACCTTTGTTGCACGCGTTTCTAATTTCCTGTTTGATGCCATCCCCAACTCTACTACTGTTAGGTGGCCTGTACACAACACCCACCAGCGTTTTCTGCCCCTTAGTGTTTCGCAGCTCTACCCATATCGATTCCATATCCTCCAAGCTAATGTCCTTCTTTCTACTGCGTTAATCTCCTCTCTAACCAGCAACGCTACACCGCCTCCTTTTCCTTTCTGTCTATCCCTCCTGAATATTGAATATCCCTGGATGTTCAGCTCCCAGCCTTAGTCACCCTGGAGCCATGTCTCCGTGATCCTAACTATATCATATTCATTAATAACTATCTGCACATTTAACTCATCCACCTTATTACGAATGCTCCTTGCATTAAGATACAAAGCCTTCAGACTTGCCTTTACACTCTTACCCCTTATACAATTATGTTGAAAAGTGGCCCTATTTGATTTTTGCCCTGGATTTGTCTGCCTGCCACTTTTACTTTTCACCTTGCTACCTATTGCTTCTACCCTCATTTTACACCCCTCTGCCTCTCTGCTCTTGCACCCATCCCCCTGCCACATTAGTTTAAATCCTCCCCGACAGCACTAGCAAACACTCCCCCAAGGACATTGGTTCCATTCCAGCCCAGGTGCAGACTGTCCTGTTTGTACTGGTCCCACCTCCCCCAGAACTGGTTCCAATGCCCTAAAAATTTGAATCCCTCCCCCTTGCACCATTTTTCAAGCCACGTATTCATCTGCAATATCCTCCTATTTCTACTCTGACTAGCCCGTGGCACTGGTAGTAATCCAGAGATTATTACCTTTGAGGCCCTACTGTTAAGTTTATCTCCTAGCTCCCTAAATTCACCTTGTAGGACCTCATCCCTTTTTTTACCTATATCGTTGGTGCCAATATGCACCACGACAACTGGCTGTTCACCCTCCCCCTCCAGAATGTTCTGCAGCTGTTCAGTGACATCCCTGACCCTTGCACCAGGGAGGCAACATACCATCCTGGAGTCTCGTTTGCGGCCGCAGAAACGCCTATCTATTCCCCTTACAATTGAATCCCCTATTACAATTGCCCTTCCACTCTTTTTTCTCCCCTCCTGTGCCGCAGAGCCACCCATGGTGCCATGAACTTGGCTGCTGCTGCCTTCCCCTGATGAGCCATCTCCCCCAACAGTATCCAAAATGGTATACCTGTTTAGGAGGGAGATGTCCGCAGGGGACTCCTGCACTACCTGCCTACTGCTTTGCTGGCTATTGGCCACCCGTTCCCTTTCTGTCCTCTTTCCTTTTACCTGCAGTGTGACCAACTCGCTGTACGTGCTATTCACGACTTTCTCAGCATTGTGGATGCTCCAGTATGAATCCAACCGCAGCTCCAACCGTTCAATGCGGTCTGCCCGGAGCTGCAGCTGGACCCACTTCCTGCAAACGTAGTCACCAGGGACAGCAACCATATCCCTGATCTCCCACATGTTGCAGGCTGAGCAAACCACGGGGCCAATCTCCACTGACATAGCTTACTCCCAAATTAACTCAACTCCCTCACTATAAAAATCTTTATCCTTTAAACTGTACCTTTACTAATAAATACTGTACCCTTAACTCACAGAACCCTTCTCTTACAGATCCCTTAACTCACAGATCCCTTAACTCACAGAACCCTTAACTCACAGATCCCTTAACTCACAGAACCCTTAACTCACAGAACCCGTAACTCACAGAACCCGTAACTCACAGAACCCGTAACTCACAGAACCCGTAACTCACAGAACCCGTAACTCACAGAACCCGTAACTCACAGAACCCGTAACTCACAGAACCCGTAACTCACAGAACCCGTAACTCACAGATCCCTTAACTCACAGATCCCTTAACTCACAGATCCCTTAACTCACAGATCCCTTAACTCACAGATCCCTTAACTCACAGATCCCTTAACTCACAGATCCCTTAACTCACAGATCCATTAACTCACAGATCCATTAACTCACAGAACCCGTAACTCACAGAACCCGTAACTCACAGAACCCGTCTCTCACAGAACCCTTCTCTCACAGAACCCTTCTCTCACAGAACCCTTCTCTCACAGAACCCTTCTCTCACAGAACCCTTCTCTCACAGAACCCTTCTCTCACAGAACCCTTCTCTCACAGAACCCTTCTCTCACAGAACCCTTCTCTCACAGAACCCTTCTCTCACAGAACCCTTCTCTCACAGAACCCTTCTCTCACAGAACCCTTCTCTCACAGAACCCTTCTCTCACAGAACCCTTCTCTCACAGAACCCTTAACTCACAGAACCCTTAACTCACAGAACCCTTAACTCACAGAACCCTTAACTCACAGAACCCTTAACCTGAAAGCAGAAATGTAAACCTGGGGTTGCACCCAATCAGCTGCTTTCTCTGGTCCTCTTCCACCAATCAGAGGCTTCCACCAGACTCCTTCTCTGGAATGGATCCCTTAACCTTCAAGAATGTTGATATCTGATAAAAATGAAACAGCTGCTGAACTCCCAAGTCCCATGTTTGTGCAAAATATACATAGGGAACTTTGGCAAAGATAATATAGGCAGAATAAATCAAGCATCATCTAAACTACTATGCTAATATAATACTCCAACCAATAATAAATTAAATTGAAGGCTTAAAGACTGCTTAAAAATCTCTTGCAGTGAGTAACGTATCTGCAACCTCCATGCACCCCCCCCCTCCCCCCTCCCCCTCCCAAAAAAAGGCAGTTCTTTTTTTAAAGTAATAGATTCATGGTTAAAGATAGATTTCTAGAAGGCAACAAAAAGGTGCTAAGTCTAAATTTGTTTTTAAAGTCTAAGGAACTTTTTATGATTTGGAGAACATCGATGTGGCATTTCGGGTTTGGGCCCTTCTGCAGTCAAAACGCAGAAACAAGGAATTTGCAGATGCTGGTTCCAGAAGAATCCAAACCCGAAACATCACCTATCCAAGTACTTTCTACAGACAGCCCATGGGTAATGAACAAGTTTAAATTTTACAAACCAAGGTCAATTTTTTTTCTGCAAGATGGAAATCTCATTAAAACGCCACTTAATTTGGTTTCCACAGAACTGTAGGGGTATCAACAAGCCTAACCTATCCCAATCCTCCAGCTCCTGCTGACATTTGCAATATTATATGCCTTCTCTTTTACTTTTATCCCGTCTTTGACAACTGAAGTTCATGACAGTTAGCATGGAACAGACAAATTGTTTTATGAGGAAACGTTGGACAGAGTAGGCTTCTATCTCCCGGACTTTAAGAGTGAAAGGTGATTTGTTTGAAATTTAAAAAAAAGGATCTGTGAACAATGAGTCACTGTTCAGAAACAAGGGATATCCATTTATGAGATGAGAGATAAACCATGAATCTTTGGAAATCTTATTGCCTATCAGCTCTGCCATCCACTATCATGAAGTGCTTCTGGAGGATGGTCATGGCTCCTGGTCATCCTTCATCCACTGCATTTCACCTATTGTCACAAGTCCACAGCAGATGCCATCTCCTTGGCAACACACTCATCCCTGTAACATCAAACTTTTATTTATTGACTATAACTCCACCTTCAACACCATCATCCAAAACCAAATTTATCTCCAAACTCCTAGACCTGGGATTCAACACCCCCTCTGCAACAGGATGCTCACCTCCTAACCCACAGGCTACATTCAATACAGATAGGCAACAAATCATCGTCTGTAATAATTCTCAACACCAGTGCCCCACAAGGATGAGTACTCAGCCCCTCACTATACTCCCTATACCTTCACGACTGTGCAGTTAAATTCTGCTCCAACTCCATTTACATGTTTGCAGATGACACCACCATAGTGGGCTGGATCTAGAACAATGACAAGAGAGAGTACATTAAGGAGAAGGAGAGCTTAGTAATGTGGTGCCAAAGCAACCCCTTCCTTGATCGTCCGCAAAATGAAGGCATTAACCATTGACTTCTGGAAATGGGATGGTGCACGTGCTCCAGTCAGCATCAACTAGAAGACTTGAAGTTATACCTGATCAGCTATATTCTTATTAATAGCAGAGCAGGTTCAGGTGCCGTGGCCTACTCCACACTCCTAAATCATTTGTATTTGTATGATGATCGCATACAAATATATAAAGTAATTCAAAATGTGGAAGTCATTTGGCCTTGCAGGTATTGCAATGCTCATTTTGTTTCAAAACATTATGAAAAGCTCAACTCCACTAGTAATGTTATGAGTAGGCTCATTGACCCAAGAACAGTGAGCAAGAACAATGGAATTTATTATTTTTCAGCTGTTACATGCAAGTCATCAGTCAGTCAGGAAATGAGCTCAAGTAAAATGAGGCATGCAACCACAATCATTTAATTTGAAACAGTCACAGGATGTAAGTTGACCAGCAGGAAGAGGCTGAAAGATTTAAGCAGTCACTGCTAGGTTGCCAGCATAAGGCTACAAATCCTGAACTCTCAAATTGTCTGGTTCTACAGGAAGGAGGCTTCACAGAAAAGACCACTGAGAATTTTAAGGTGCAGGAACAAGTACAAAGCACTTTATTTAAGAGGTACCAATGAGACTATTAGCAACAGATGGATGAAGTGGGCGACATTAGCAGAATGAGAGAATACAAAGATAGAATCAAGCAAAGACTACATCGACATATTAAGGATGCTATATGGGACAACAGCTAGGTATTGGTGGAAAAGGAATTTTGTGGCAGCCTTCCAAACGTTTAACTGTAGCTTAACCAAAGTTGGATGTTAGCCAAGCAGCGTGGTGGCAGAAATACAGTAAACCCTTTGGGTGGGGTCATGGGGGGGGGGGGGGGGGGGAGAATGGTGTCCGTTGTTAATCAGCACGGTATTACTTCCTCACCACTATTTTTTTATATAATTGAATTGAATAAGTTCCTATCTGTACCTTGTTGAATCTAATTAGATTCTGCTGTCATCAATAGTAATTACCCAATTCAAACTTTCGATTGGCCTTTTCCCTCTTATCTACCTTATCTACCTCCCCTCTCCTCTCCCCTCCCTGATGGACATTTACACCTCCCGCTGCCTCAGCAGGGCGAAGAACATCATCAAGGACAGCTCCCATCCTGCATTTGGCCTGTTCGACCTGCTGCCCTCAGGGAGGCGCTATAGGTGCATCAGAACAAGGACAAACAGACTCAAGAACAGTTGCTTTCCAAAAGCCATAACCTCCCTGAACTCACACATGTACTGACTTCACAGCCTAACCCCCGGACTTCCATCTATCCACCTACTGTAATTTGTACTGTAACTGTAATTTTTTTTAAATATGTGCAATAACCCATACTGTATATAGGAATCCTATTTATTCACTCTATTCATCCATTGTCTTTTTATAGATATGTATATAGCGCCGCAGAACTGTGCACCTTATCCCCCCCCCCCCTTTTGTTTTGTTTTTTGCACTAATTACATGTCTGCACTGAGTAGGAGCTGCTTTTAATCTCATTGTACATGTGTATAGTGACAATAAAATGGCATTCTATTCATTCTATTCTATTCTATCTGCAGATGTTGATGCAATCAGCTATATTTTTCTCCTCAGTTTCATCCCTGTTCACCATCTGAAAGTCAAGTTTCATTCCATTCTTTTCTATTGAATTATATATGAATGATCCATGCAGGCATGGATAGAAGGTGAGGAGAGCCATTATTGAGGATCATTCATATATATTTCAATAGAAAAGAATGGAATGAAACTTGACTTTCAGATGGTGAACAGGGATGAAACTGAGGAGAAAAATATAGCTGATTGCATCAACATCTGCAGATAAGGTAGATAAGAGTGTCCGGAGGAGGCGCTGTCCTGAACGGCTGCCTGTCCTGCAGCTGTCCGTTTTTTTCCCTTCTTTTTTATTATTTTTAGTACGTTAAGTGTACAGTCAGGGGGCCTAATCTTTTTATGTGTGGGGGGTGGTGGGGGGGAAGGGGGAAACTGCTTTTCTAAGTCCCTACCTGGTCGGAGGGGCTGCCTTCCTCCGAGCAGCGACTTCGACCTGTCCTCGCGGCCTACCAGCGGGTCCTGGAGCGACGTTTCCCTGAGGGGACCTGGCCAGAACATCGGCTTTGGCGGCGGCGCAGAACATCGGCTTTGGCGGCGGCGCAGAACATCGGCTTTGGCGGCAGTGCAGCGCTGGAGCGCTATTGCGGAGCGGGCGATGCCTTTCCTGGGTCGCCGCGCTGGGACTCCAGTATGCTTGGTACCGCCGAGGAAAACATCGTGGAGCCGCGGTTCTGCGGAGCGGCCAGCTGCGACGTTGAACTTACATCTCGCCGAGATCACCAGTGTGCGGAGCTCCGTCTGGCGCGGTCTGTTGGCTTGGAAGCCGCGGGCTCCGGTGGGAAGGCGGCTGTTCCTGGCACCCCAAGCCGCTGGGGGTTCTCCCGACGCCGGAGCACCATCACCCGGCGAGAACATCGGGCGCCGTGGCGGCGACTGTGGAGGCCTCAATAGGCCCGACTTTGGGTGGACAAGAGGATGGGGACTGGACTTTGTGCCTTCCCCCACAGTGGGAATCACTGTGGGGGGATGTTTTTGTGTTGAACTTCTTTTTGAACGCTATGTTGTATTTTTATTAGTGTGCTGCAAGGACATCAGAATTTCCCCTGAATAAGGGGATTAATAAAGTTTAATCTAATCTAAGAGGAAAAAGGCCAATCGAAAGTTTGAATTGGGTAATTGGTATTGATGACAGCAGAATCTAATTAAATGGATTCAACAAGGTACAAATAGGAATTTATTCAATTCAATTATATCAAAAAATAGTGGTGAGGAAGTAATAGAGAAGTTTGCTAATGGAACAAATTTTGTTGTGAATATAAGCTTGAATGTTTGCAAACAGACAGCTTTAAAGAATAAACTTTAATGCTATGGATACTTCACATGGGGCGGTTTGGTGTAGAACTGAGAGATGAGCAAATCTTCTGAGATAAAGATGACTGTTTGAAACCAAATTGGAAAGACATGGTGGCGATCATAAACGAGTGGGTGTCTTTGAACACGATGGCTGACAAAGAACACAAGCAGAACAAAATCAGAAGACGGCAAGGCAAATTGCAATAAGAGACTGCAGAGTTTCTCAAAGAAGACTTCAGGGGGGGAATGGAAAAGCTTTCGCCAAATTAAAAATTTGATGAAAGGATAATAACAGACAATTTATCAACAGATAATAACATTTTCAAGTTAAATTGAAGGAATATAAAGCATTTGGATAAAGCAAATGGTAGAAAATATAGCTGTGAGTTCAGTTTAAACCAGCATCTGCAGTTCTTCCCTACTTACTGTTAGCCAAAGTGGATTATGTCAATGTAAATGGAAACAAGTACTTCTAAATTCAAACGATTAAGTGTCTGGGAAGACTGCAAGCATCAGATGAACGCGCTGTAACCCAACAGATACAGGTAGCACATCACTCCAGGAATCGGAATCAAAGTTCCAGCTCGCAAACAGATCACTGGGGAGGGGAACACATCTTTAACAAAGAGCCAAACAGCACTGAAACAAGCCCTTCAGCCCAACGTGTCCATGCTAACCAAGATCTTATTGGACAAATGGGAAAAGAGAGTCAGAGTTTAAAAACAGCTTTAAACTTGCTGTGCAAGCCAAAATGCACCCACAATTAGAAGATTGAAGTGGGAGTGATGAACTGCAGAGTGAGGAGTGTCTGATGTCAGACAAGGATACAGAAGCTGTACAGACTTGTACTCCACACCAAAACAAGGTTTATCCATTACGATCAGCTACTATAATCCAACTCTGCACCCACTCTCTGCCCCTAACAACCTACACAAAAATCATCAACTTTGCACAAATGAGGTGTGTAAAAATTGTGCAAGTTATTATCAACACCCACAGAAAGCAAATACAAACGTTCATGTGATGAGTTTGGAAATATAGGCATACCATTGTGGTGGGGAGCATACCGATTACAAATAGCTCCATTTATAAATCACAGACAACCCAATCTCTCTCCAATCCCAATTGAAATGCTGAATGATTACTTTTATTTAAATTCCAGCTTCCAAATTTGTCTGTTTCTTAAAGCGCTTCATGATTAATTACAGCTCCAGAGCAACTTAGAAATGCCTCAATTAAAACAGCCACTGAACTGCTTGCTGCACAACTTTCAAAAAAGATTTGATAAAGCAGAACAATGAAAATACAGATTTCCACCTAGTACTGCCAGAAGCTACAAAAATCTCTCATTTTGGCTACTCATTAGTTTGGTGTATCACAGTGGAGCTAAGACTAAAAGAATTTCAAAGGATTTTAAAAGAGAATTTTCCTCAAAGTTTCTACTACATCCGAGAATAAGTTATCCACTGTGAAATGGTTACTCAAAGGATGTGGATATTTGGAAGTTTTACTATATTAAAAAAAAGCACTAGAAATACCCAAGCAATTCTGTTTGAGCTATTTGCATCCCTCCCAACTAAGACTAAAGGACCGGGGCCACTTTAACGAACTCTGCCGAGTTTGCCCTATCTTAGGTAGGACGTAGGTAGGTCGTGATGCTAGTCGTAGGTACTCGTGGCATCAAGTAGGTCGGGGCGTTTTTCTAGCCTGATGAAAAATGTCCACGAGTAAAAAAGGTTGTGAATTAGGTCATGAAAGTGGGACAGGCCCATAACACATTATTCCTACCAGAACAAAACCACATTAGGTTATAAACTCTCAGAAACAACATTCTTCCCTAAATAATTATGGCTCAAATGTTTAGTGAAGGCTTACAAGAAAGAAACAACCACAATGCTGAAGGTGTAGGAAAGAACGGCAGATGCAGGTTTAAATCGAAGGTAGACACAAAATGCTGGGGTAACTCAGCGGGACAGGCAACATCTCTGGAGAGAAGGAATGGGTGATGTTTCGGGTCGAGACCATTCTTCAGACTGATGTCAGGGGAGTGGGCGGGACAGAGATAGAATATAGTTGGAGACAGTAAGACTGGTGGGAGAACTTTTACTGTCTCCGACTACATTCAGATAGGCTCACTCCTCAACGTATGCACTTTGCTCTAAATATCGAGCAAAATGAAATTAGACGCAAGAAAAATCAACATTTAATACAATAGACAATAGGTGCAGGAGTAGACCAATCGGCCCTTCGAGCCTGCACCGCCATTCTGATCATTCACACCTCATTTTCTGATAACATTCTTGACTGTAGTCCCAAAGACGTGCGTTGAATGAAGCAGCTCGAACATGGTTGCAGCAATGTCTCACTTGAACAGTTCAGAAACTATTCTTGTACATTCTACCCACATAAATCAGATAAATTCCAATCCAGTCAATTGTTGTACTATTCAATTGCTAATTAATCTGTATTTTGCTATCAGTCTACTGGCCATAACACTGGACCTTCATTCCAATATCCAAGCCAATTTTAAACTGATTTCCCTGTATTTAGATTACTCAACTCACCACACCAATCAAAATTACTTAAGATCTACAATCATTTGAGTTTCTATAATTCAGCAATGTCATGCAATGAATTTACCCTTTAGAAAAATACAACAAACAGCATATTGAATATTAGCTTTGCACATTCAAACTCAAGTGAAGCAAATCACGGAAAAAAAGGCATTGTTTCAAAGGAATTGAAATAGCAGGCAGTGAAGCAAAGAGCATGAACTTGTGAATTCCTTTAATTATGAACCAGAAGTCCATCCATCCACAACATGATGGGCACTAACGTCAGCGAATTGAAGGACTGATAGGAAGGCAGAGGACAGGACCATTAAGTTTCACAGGAAGGACAGGCAGGGAGTGGTTAAGAATAGAGTGAAGCTCTCAGGCTAAACGCAAGGAGCAGAAACTTAGAGCCTGGATCAATGATTGGGACGATGACGTTGTGGTCATTGGTTGCGGGAGGACACGACAGGCAATGTTCCAGGGTTATGATGTTTCAGACATAAGGTAAAAGAGGTGGTGAAGTTACTCTACTAATCACAGAGAAGGCCACGGAGGCACTCAGAGGACCTACAAAAGGGTTTGTTCGCTGCTGCACATGGATATGCAAGGAATGGAGGAATATGGATTACATGCAGGCAGATAAAATTAGTTTATACAAAAAGGTCATAAGTAATCAGAGCAGAATTAGGCCATTCGGCCAATCAAGTCTACTCCGCCATTCAATCATGGCTAATCTATTTCTCCCACCCAACCCCATTCTCCTGCCATCTTCCCATAACCCTTGACACCCGAACTAATCAAGAATCTCTGCTTTAAAAATACCCATTGACTTGGCCTCCACGGCCTTCTGTGGCAAAGAATTCCACAGATTCACCACACCCTGGCTGAAGAAACTCCTTCTCATCTCCTTCCTAAAGGAACGTTCTTTAATTTTGAGGCTATGACTTCCAGGTCTAGACTTTCCCACATCCACATCCACTCTATCCAAGCCTTTCACTATTCGGTAAGTTTCAATGAGATCTCCCCCCATCGTTCTTCTGAACTCCAGCGAGTACAGGCCCAGTGACGTCAACATTCATCATAAGTTAACCCACTCATTCCTGGGATAATTCTTGTAAACCTCCTCTGGACCCTCTTCAGGGCCAGCACATCCTTCCTCAGATATGGTGCCCAAAATTGTTCGCAATACTCCAAAAGCGGCCTGACCAGTGCCTTATAGAGTCTCAGCATTACATCCCTGGTTTTGTATTCTAGCCCTCTTGAAATAAATGCTAGCATAGAAACAGAAAAAATATGTGCAGGTGTACGCCAATCAGCCCTTCGAATAATGACTGATCATCTAAAATCTGTACCCCATTCCTGCTTTTCCCTCATATCCCTTGATTCCTTTAACCCTAGGAGCTAAATCTAACTTCCGCTTGAAAATATCCAGTGAATTGGCCTCCACTGCCTTCTGTGGCAGAGAATTCCACAGATTCACAACTCTCTGGGTGGAAAAAAAAAATCCTCATCTCAGTCCTAAATGGCCTATCCCTTATTCTTAAACTGTGACCCCTGGTTCTGGACTCCCCCCAACATCGGGATCATTTTTTCTGCATCTAGCCTGTCCAATCCTATAAGATCTCCACTCATCCTTCTAAATTCCAGTGAATACAAGCCCAGTCGACCCATTCTTTCATCATATGTCAGTCCCGCCATCCCGGGAATTAACCTGGTGAACCTACGCTGCACCCCCTCAACAGCAATAATGTCCTTCCTCAAATTAGGAGACCAAAATTGCACACAATACTACAGGTGCGATCTCACCTGTACAACTGCAGTAGGACCTCCTTAAGGGCCTGTTCCACTTGGGCGTAATTTGCGCGTCACGCAAGTGCCGTGCGAGGATTTTGAGAATCCCAAAATCCTGGGACGCCGCGCACTACCCCGCGTCATTGCCTACGCCACCACGTCTCACCACGCGCGCGCGTAATGTACGCCACGCACGCTTTGTGCGTCGTGACGCGTAAATGATGTTGCATAAATGACGCGCAAATAACGCCCAAGTGGGACGGGCCCTTTACTCCTAAACTCAAATCCTCTCGCAATGAAGGCCAACATGCCATTAACTTTCTTCATTGTCTGCTGTACACCCAGGTCTCATTGCTCCTCCCCTTTTCCTAATCTGGCACCATTCAGATAATGTCCCACCGAATTAACCGCTTGTTCATGTCCCACCGAATTAATTTCTACATACCTCGACTCCATCCTATCCCCTCCTGGTCCAATCGCTCCTTACCTATGTCCAAGACACGTCACACGCTCAATTACTTCCGTTTTCCAGGCCCCCAGTCGCACATCTTTACTATGGATGTCCAGTCATTTTACACCTTCACCCCCCACCAGGAGGGTCTTAAAGCCCTCCTGCAGAACCAGCCAATTTCCGTCTACCAATACTCTCCTCCAACCAGCAGAGCAGGTCCTTACCCTAAACCAATTTATCTTCGACTCCTCCCATTCCTCCAAATCCAAGGCGTAGCTATGGGCCCTAGCTATGCCTGCCTCATTGTAGCGTATGTCGATCAATCCCTATTCCAGGCGTACACTCTCCCCAAACTCTACCTCCGCTACATTGCGACTGTATTGGTGCTACCTCCTGCATCCATGCAGAACTCACTGACTTCATCAACGTTAATGATCACCAATGCATCCACAATTTCTAGTGCCACCTCTTTGAGTACACCGGGATGCAGACCAGCAGGCCCTGGGGATTTATTTGCTTTCAGTCCCAACAGTTTACCTAACACCATTTCCTGACTAATGTGGATTCCCTTCAGTTCCTCCCTCCACTAGATCCTCGGTCCCCTAGTATTTCTGGGAGATTGGTTCTGTCTTCACTAAGGAAGACAGAACCAAAGTACTCGTTTAACTGTTCTTAGCATCTTGTTTCCATTGCCTACCAGCAGCTTCAATCCTGCAAACATATTGTCAGTCTCAAACAGCTTATATGTACCTACCATGAAAGCAAATGACATACACATTAGTATTTTCCAGAAAAAAACCAGCTAATTTCACCATTCCAATTCGAATTATACAAGTAAAGCTACTTAGTAGCAAAATTAGTGATGTACCAAAGCAAATTATCCAATCCATTCAGGAGCAAAGAGGTCTGTCTGCAGTTGTACAGGGCCCACACCTAGAGTATTGTGTGCAGTTTTGGTCTCCAAAGTTGAGGAAGGGCAATCTTGCTATTGAGGGAGTGCAGCGTAGGTTCACGAGGTTAATTACCAGAATGGCGGGACTGTCATATGTTAATAGAATGGAGCAGCTGGGCTTGTATACTCTGGAATTTAGAAGGATGAGAGATCTTATTGAAACATATAAGATTATTAAGGTTTTGGACATGCTAGAGGCAGGAAACATGTTCCCGATGTTGGGGGAGTCCGGAACCAGTGATGAGGAAAGACTTTTTCCACACAGAGGGTTGTGAATCTGTGGAATTCTCTGCCTCAGAAGGCATTGGAGGCCAATTCATTGGATGCTTTCAAGAGAGAGTTAGATAGAGCTCTTAAAGATAGCGGAGTCAGGGGATATGGGAAGAAGGCAGGAACGTGATACTGATTGCGGATCATCAGCCATGATCACAGTGAATGGCGGTGCTGGTTTCAAAGGGCCGAATGACCTACTCCTGCACCTTTTGTCTATTGTCTATTGTCTATTGTAAGAAAGAACTGCAGATGCTGGTTTAAATCAAAGGTAGACACAAAATGCTGGAGTAACTCAGCGGGTGAGGCAGCATCTCTGGAGACAGGGAATGGGCGACGTTTCGGGTCGAGACCCTTCTTCAGACTGAAGAAGGGTCTCGACCCGAAAAGTCGCCCAATCCATTCATGCAGGTTGTGTTCTAATACAAATATCTCCAAAATAAGTTCTGGATCGTTTTAACTGTTTCTAGTATCATACAATACAATACAATATTTATTGTCATTTGAGCCTCAGTGAGATTCAAACGAAATTCCGTTTCCACAGCCATACAAAGACAATTTCCTACAGACATACACACAATTTAATTCACACAAACATCCATCACAGTGGGTTCACTGTGGCAAAGTCTTTTCTCTCCCCTGTTCTCCATTTCTCATGGTCCTAATAGCTAATTTTCACCAGAAATGCCTATCCCTCTACACTTCCATCCAATCCCCAAGGATCTGAGTGTGCTTCATTTTTTTTCTTAAAGAGAGATCCAAACTCCTCCTCATCTGGACAAACATTTTGTCGCATTGAACAACTTAAACTCAATTGTCATGTCCACCAAGATACAGTGAAAAACTTTGCTTTGTGTGATATCCAGGCATATCATATAGCACACAAATACATCAGGTAGTGCAACAGAGAAAACAGAGTGCAGAAAATAGCGTTACAGCTGTAAAGTTCCAATAAAAAATAAACTGCAAGGGCTACAATGAAGTAGATTGGAAGATCGGAAATTCATCCTTACATTAGGTCTAAGCAATGTCTGTCTTGTTTTGGGCTACATGGAATGCACCTCATTTTAGGTTGCAATCACCTCTTATTAGTAGACTTGATGACTGTATTTGTGCTGTTTCCTACTTCAATGTGGAGCTCAAATTATACTTCTTGAAAATGTGTATTCTGCTCCCACTAGGGTTAACCTAATGGTATAGTCCATCTCTGATAGTTTTCTTTCTCCATTTCTGTCACAACCTCAGAGATGCCTGAATCATCAATACCCATTACAAAGGTTCAAAGGTCCAAAGGTTCAAAGGTTGACAAGTTCAGATTCTTAAAATGTTCTCCTCCCATCCTAATTCCTGTAGGGACCACATCATATTCTTTCAGTTTGCTCTGATGATGGCACTTTCCACTCATTCATGATGGCTTTCTTTTTCATTCATGGTGGCTTTTCCTTTACCATAGTCAAATGTCTGTCTGAAGAAAGGTGTCGACCCGAAACGTCACCTATTCCTTTTCTCCAGAGATATTATCTGACCCGCTGAGTGATTCTAGCTTTTCGTGTCTATCTTCCCCCCACTGACGCTGGTTTTCATTCCAATCTCAAATGTGTTTAATTTCTACACTTCTATTTTCAAATGCCTCCTCCAATTCTGGTTATTGTTTTCCACACATCATCTAGTTTTAGCTACCTTCCAACACCAGACACATCTTCCCTTCTCTCACAGCATTATAAAGAGACTGTTCCTTCCTGGTTCACTCCACTCACTTTGCCCCAGCATCTACCCATGCAGGTATAATGAAGGGATACCAACGTGCTGGTTCACCATCACCTCTCCTCCAGATGATTAACAATCCTTCAACACTCTCCCCTTCTTGACATCCATAGAATAATATACAAGACTTTTCAGTCCACAAAGTCTGTGCTGTACAGATACCAAGACCATCTCTTATCTACCTGCACGTAACCCATATACATAGATACATAGACAATAGGTGCAGGAGTAGGCCATTCGGCCCTTTGAGCCAGCACTGCCATTCAATGTGATCATGGCTGATCATCCACAATCAATATTCCGTTCCTGCCTACTCCCCATACCCCTTGATTCCGCTAGCCCTAAGAGCTCTATCTAACTCTCTTTTGAATGCAACAAGTGAATCAGCCTCCACTGCCTTCCGAGGCAGAGAATTCCACAAATTCTCAAAAAAAAGTTTTCCCTCATCTCAGTTCTAAATGGTCTACCCCTTATTCTTAAACTGTGGCCCCTGGTTCTGGACTCCCCCAACATCGGGAACATGTTTCCTGCATCTAGCGTGTTCATTCCTTTAATAATTATGTTTCTGTAAGATTTCCTCTCATCCTTCTAAATTCCAGTGAATACAAGCCCAGTCGCTCCATTCTTTAATCTTATGACAGTCCCACCATCCCTAGAATTAACCTGGTGAACCGAAGCTGCACTCCCTCAATAGAAAGAATGTCTTTCCTCAAATCAAGAGACCAAAACTGCACACAATATTCCAGGTGTGGTCTCACCAGGGCCCTGTACATTTGCAGAAGAACCTCTTTGCTCCTATACATCAGCTTTCATCACTGCCTCCATACCCAAAGATAGGCACACAATGCTGGAGTAACTCAGAGGGTAAACCATCATCTGCAGTTCCTTCATACACACTCCCTCCATATCCATATGTCTATCCAATATATGCCTATTGTTTCACGTATCATGTGTTGGCAGATCATTTTCGCTCGGGATAAATAAAGTTCTATCGTATTATAAAAGACTATTAAATGGCACTAATGTATCATCTTCCACCACCAACCCTGCAGCATGTTCCAGCCACTCATTTTGCATATATTACACATGCTGGCTCCACCATTTTTGGCGCCATTATTCAAAATCCGCTCGATGTGCTGGGGCAGGTCCAGCAAACTGACATCCCTCTCCTCTCCTAGGTCGCCCATCTTTGTGACCATGGGACGCCTCCTGCAGCCTATCTGAACGCGCTGGAGGCATTACCCAGTCCTCCTACCTGCCCGTGCTCCTCACATCGACTCTTGCACTCAATGCTCCTACCTATGAAAGGTAGCATGCCATATGCCTTCTATACCACTCTATTTACTTGTGTTACCACTTTCAGGGAGTTATGGACTCCAAGATCCCGCTGTACATCAATACAGCTGGAGGGGCATGCCATTAATTGCATATTCCCCCCTTACATTTGACCTCCCAATGTGCAACACCTCACACTTGCTCGGTTTAAGCTCCATTTGCCGTTCTGCTGCCCAGCACAGATCCCTGCGGAACTCCACAGACCCCCAGCCTGAATATTGTCTTTCCACCACAACCCTGTTTTCCTTCAGTATGCCATTTCTAAATCCACCTTATCTTGGTCTTCTTTAATTTTGTTCTCTATATCACTCCAGGGTCTCAATTAAGGATCAATGAGGACCACTTTCCATACGTTGAGAACCAACCATTCAAGGAATGATTTGATGGCTACATTCACCATTGATTAGAACACAGCAGCAGTCTTTGACCATCTAAAGAAAAATCTATCTGAAAATCAAGACCTGAAACTCAGCATCAAGTTCATTATCCACCAGGCTGTCATTTGCTTCTATACTTCAAAGCAAGAGTCGCTCCACCAATTCCATCTCTGCAAAATATATTGGTAGGATAAGAAACCAATGTCAGTGTACCCTTCCATACCACCATCACAGGCACCAGTGCTCTCATTATGTTTAGTCACCTTCAAAAATGATTTCCTGGAAAAAAGATTCCATGGATGTTCTGTAGGCACCCCTGAATAAACTCCACATTCAGTCATGGGAATTATTGACCCAAAATATAGAATGAGCATCGGAAGAAGCAATCAAGCCCAATGAGTCTTTTTATCGAAGGTAGACAAAAGTGCTGGAGAAACTCAGCGGGTGCAGCAGCATCTATGGAGCGAAGGAAATAGGCAATGTTTGGGGATGGGGAAAAGAAAGGAAAAAGGAAGAGGAGGTGCCCGAGGGCTGAGGGAAAGCTTAGAACTATGCTTGTATTCACTGGAATTTAGAAGGATGAGAGGAGGTCTTATAAAAAACATATAAAATACTTAAGGGATTGGACAGGTTAGATGCAGGAAAAACTGCTCCCGATGTTGGGGGAGTCCAAAACCAGGGGTCACAGTTTAAGTATAAGGGGTAGGCCATTTAGGACTGAGATGCGGAAAATCCTCTTCACCCAGAGAGTTGTGAATCAGTGGAATTCTCTGCCACAGAAGGCAATGGAGGCCAATTCACTGGATGTTTTCAAGAGTTAGATTTAGCTCTTAGAGCTAAAGGAGTCAAGGGATAAGAGGAAAAAGCCGGAACGGGGTACCAATTTTAGATGATCAGCCATGATCACATTGAATGGCGCTGCTGGCTCGAAGGGCCGAATGGCCTACTCCTGCATCTATTTTTCTATGTTTCTATGTTAACAAGACCATGTATAAAGAACAAGTGAAAACAGTGGAATTGCAGGCCCTCCCAAAGAACATACCTACCAAATATGTTCATGCCCTCCACCTGTAACAGTCACTCCAGAGCAGATCAAATTACAGTTTAAATAATGCACCCTTGACCTCGAAGAATTAGCAAATTTAATTCCACTGAGTTCATGTGTCACCATGTGTGGGACAGGAAACATAAATAACAAAAATCACACCAATACAGATTCACACATAATATTAAGTGTGAAATAACTTGTTGATGAGGTTACAAAATTCATTTGGAGTACCAACTTTCCGCAGTTCTCAAAATAAAAAGCAGTCCTTTCCAATAGGCAAAGTACTTGTACAAAAACTTTCAAGTGGCCAAATAACATGTTCTGATAAATCCCGTGTGATTTAATGACAACACATCCCTCTCAGCAATCCAAAGAGAGCCCTTTCTTTCCACTAAAATTTATTCAATACTCCATTCAGCCCTCACAGGGTATCTTGCTACCAAAGGCAGTGCAATCACTGTCATTTCACCATCCAGGTGCTCAAACTTTCAGAAGCAGTGATTTACTCATCGTTCTTCCAATGCACTGTATCTTCTGATCATTTTGTCATCTTCCCTACATTCAAAAGGTGAAATGTGGAGCATGGGGTCATTTTGTACAAGATCACCATTCTGTCTGCACGCATGATTCAGCTTCCACTCACAGTAATTATTAATTTTTGGACATTGTACCAGTGAAGGTAGAGGCAGAGTTCATACTTTACATTTTCATGAGGCACATATATGGTCTTTGTCTGAAGAGTGAGGAGTTCAACAATTTCAGATGATTACACCATTTCTAGTTAGTTCCCTTAGATCCAGACAAGTATGAAAGGAGGGAGGAGGGTTGGGGTATGAAGGGGTAAATGAACAAGCGGGTTGTGGGTCAAGTTAAGTTGGCACACTCACGTTAATGTCAAATTTGAATTCCACCTCCTGCCCCCAAAGTCTTTCTCTTTGTCCCTCCTTTTGTTTTGCACCTTTGCTACAGCTATCAGGTTCTTGAACAAATCGGTACAACCTGAATCCAACGTTAGCAAGGAACACCACTCTGGGCTTGTTTTTCTAATTGTGTTTTTTGCACTAATGTCTTGATCTGTTTTCAAGTCTTTCTTTTAGCGCCTTGCAGAATTTGTACAATGTATAATTAATGTATTTGTGATTCTATGTGCCTGTGATGCTGCACCTCAACATACTGGTGCATATGACCATAAACTCAAGTTGGTTAACTTTTCCCATGTGTGCTGCAAAGCCATCAAAAGTCTGTATTTTGCTATACCACAGTTACCTTCTACTAAAGTGCAGTACCTCACCACATCCACCACCGACGAGCATCCACTTCCTGCCTCCCTCAATGTACAGGAAACTCCACAAAAGTTGTTATTAGTCATAGAATGACACAGTGTGGTAACAGGCTCCTCGGCCCAACATGTCCCAGCTACACTTGTCCCACCTGCCTGCGCTTGGTCCATATCCCTCCAAACCTGTCCTGTCCATGTACCTGGGTACACAAAAATGCTGGAGAAACTCAGCGGGTCAGACTGAAGAAGGGTTTCGGCCCGAAACGTCACCTATTTCCTTCGCTCCATAGATGCTGCTGCACCCGCTGAGTTTCTCCAGCATTTTTGTGTATCTTCGATCTTCCAGCATCTGCGGTTCCTTCTTGAACACTATCCATGTACCTGTCTGTTTCTTAGATGTCGCGATAGTCCCAGCCTCAACTACCTTCTCTGGCAGCTCGTTCCATACACCCACCACTCTTTGTGTGAAAAGGTTATCCCTCAGATTCCTATTAAATCTTTTCACCTTCACCTTGAACCTATGTCCTCTGGTCCTCGATACCCCTACTCTGGGCAAGAGACTCTGCATCTACCCAATCTACTCCTCTCATGATTTTATACACCTCTATAAGATCACCCCTCATTCTCCTGTGCTCCAAGGAATAGAGTCCCAGCCTACTTAACCTCTCCCTACACCTCACACCCTCTATTCCTGGCAACATCCTCTTAAATCTTCTCTGAACCCTTTCAAGCTTGACAATATCCTTCCGATAACAGGGTGCCCAGAACTGAACACAATATTCTAAATGCAGTCTCACCAACGTCTTATACGACTGCAACATGACCTCCCAACTTATACTCAATAGACACAAAACTGGAGTAACCCAGTGGGACAGGCAGCATCTCTGGAGAGAAGGAATGGGTGACATTACGGGTCAAGACCCTTCTTCACTGCTCAATACTGACTGATGAAGGCCAATGTGCCAAAAGCATTTTTGACCACCTTATCTACCTGCGACTCGACCTTCAAGGAACCACGCGCACCTGCACTCCTAGATCCCTCTGATCTACTACACTCCCCACTCTACCATTCATTGTGTAGGTCCAGCCCTTGTTAGACGTCCCAAATTGCAACACCTGCTATTGTTTCACAAATGAGAAATGTTTTTTGAATATAACACTAAACAGCTATACCTATTACTATACTTACAGTAGATATCAATAATGAAATAGTTTAACAAAATCAGGTACAGATACAAAATTCATACTTGATATGGCCAGTCTGTGTTGATCAAATTACCCACTGCTGAACTACAAAAACACATCCGTCACAACAATTCCACAAACTCCCACAACTTCATTATCATTTCAATAAAAATATTTGAATCATGACTTCAGACTGTTGCAGACTGCAGTGTTCAAAAGGGAACTTGCAGACTGCACTTCATTGTTCAAAGGGCAGTGTGATCGTTGGTTAAGGGTTGCCACAACTCAACAAATCAGTCATGATCACAATAGACAAAGTTAAAATAAACTAGAAAACCCCAAAGGTTGGAAACTGATTTAGTTTCGTGTTCAATTCCCTGACTGTGGTAAATACTACATTACATCAGACGTGTATTTAAAAATAAAAATTATATTTGTACAGAATCTAAAGAGCGTGTAAACTGACAACTTAAATCTTGCCATGAACTTTGAATCAGCGGCGCCGAGCGACGGTGAGGCGACCGCGACCCCGCGACAGCCGGGAGGGAGCGGGGAGTGAGGGAGTGAGGGAGCGGGGAGTGAGGGAGGGAGCGGGGAGGGAGGGAGTGAGTTAGTGAGGGAGCGGGGAGTGAGGGAGGAGTGAGGGAGGGAGCGGGGAGTGAGGGAGGGAGCGGGGAGTGAGGGAGGGAGCGGGGAGTGAGGGAGGGAGCGGGGAGTGAGGGAGGGAGCGGGGAGGGAGGGAGCGGGGAGTGAGTTAGTGATGGGAGCGGGGAGTGAGGGAGGGAGGGAGTGAGGGAGGGAGGGAGGGAGGAGGAGGGGGGAGGGAGGGAGGGGGGGAGGGAGCGGGGAGTGAGGGAGGGAGCGAGCGCCGGGGGCCGGGGGGGAGGGAAGGTGCGACACGAACCCTAACCCCTCACTCACTCACCTGCGGGTCCGGCTCACACAGACACAATGAGGTGGCGCCATGGCCCGTCACACCGGAAGTGACGCTCCCGTGCCCCCGCCCGCCCCGCCCCGCCCCGCCCGCGCGCCCCCGCCCGCCCCGCCCCCGCCCCGCCCGCGCGCCCCCCCCCCGCCCGCGCGCCCCCGCCCGCCCCGCCCGCGCGCCCCGCCCGCCCCGCCCGCGCGGGATCGATGCAAATCCGGTTCTAAATGGAAACCAAAATAAAACAAAGCGCCCAAACTACAGACAGTTCACATCCCAGACTCAACCCCGCGCTCCGTTACGGATCTTCATCAATAAGTTGCTCCTGATCCACAAGTGGCTTTGCTGACACCCGTCCCCAGCGGGTCCACAGGGTCCCGCTACACTGACCGACCCTGACCCTGACCGACCCTGATCCTGACCCTGACCGACCCTGATCCTGACCCTAACTAACCCTGACTCTGACCAACCCTGACCCTAACTAACCCTGACCCTAACTAACCCTGACCCTAACTAACCCTGACCCTAACTAACCCTGACCAACCTTGACCCTAACTAACCCTGACCCTAACTAACCCTGACCCTGACTAACCCTGACCCTGACCAACCCTGACCCTTAACCTGACCAACCCTGACATTGACCCTAACTAACCCTGACCCTGACTCTGACCAACCCTGACCCTTAACCTGACCCTGACTAACCCTTACCCTGATCCTGACCCTGACTAACCCTTACCCTGACCCTAACTAACCCTAACCCTGACCAACCCAGACCCTTAACCTGACCCTGACCAACCCTGACCCTAACTAACCCTGACCCTAACTAACCTTGACCCTGATCCTAACTCTGACCAACCCAGACCCTTAACCTGACCCTGACCAACCCTGACACTGACCCTAACTAACCCTGACTCTGACCAACCCTGACCCTTAACCTGACTCTGACTAGCCCTGACCTTGACCCTGACCCTTAACCTGACCCTGACTAACCCTTACCCCGATCCTGACCAACCCTGACCTTGACCCTGATCCTGACTCTGACCAACCTTGACCCTAACCCTT
Organism: Amblyraja radiata; assembly: GCF_010909765.2. NCBI lineage: Eukaryota > Metazoa > Chordata > Chondrichthyes > Rajiformes > Rajidae > Amblyraja > Amblyraja radiata. The sequence continues at coordinate 146,156 of NC_045978.1, forward strand.
ACCGCGACCTTGACCCTGACTAACCGTGACCCTGACCCTAACCGTTACTCTGACCCTGACCATAACCCTGACCCTTACCTTAACCCTTGCCTTAACCCTAACCAAACCTGCCTGTAACCCTCTCCACCACACATGCACGGAGCAAGCATCATAGTGCAATCCCAACCGAGGCACTCACTGAGTTAGACAATGATCCGTAAAGGGCACCCACCCTAATAAACAACTTAGTAAAGACGAAACACTGGGTAGGAACCCTCCATCTCTCCATTCCATTAACATATGACAGCCCCGCCATCCCGGGAATTAGCCTTGTGAACCTAGACTTCACTCCCTCAATAGCACGAATGTCCTTCCTCAAATTAGACCAAAACTGCACACAATACTCCAGATGTGGTCTCACCAGGGCCCTGTACAACTGCAGAAGGACCTCTTTGCTCCTATACTCAACTACTCTCGTTATGAAGGCCAACTTGCCATTCGCTTTCTTAATAATCCTAAAGGTTGTGGTTTAAAATAGTGACAGAAACATGGATTCAACATTATTGATGGATAAAGGCCACCTAGCGCACACACAAATGATGCAACAAACATCTTGCATTTATATCATGCTATTAAGATAGGCAATATCCCCAACTAATTCAGCAAGATATGAAATAGCTATAAAGGTTTTGCATGAGGGATTGGCGTAGCCCAGAGTGAATACTGTTGGGGGGAGGGGGGGGGGGGGGGGGGGGGGTGTAAAGGAAAGCTCAGTCACAAGAAGACATGATAAAGTACAGATAGGATGGAGTAAGATCACAGGCAGTTTAAGGCAAAGATATTGAAGATAAAATGCAGGACTGAGAGCCATCTCAGATCAGCAAAAATGACAGAGCAATAGGTATGTTGATCATAATGCAGGAATATGTCAGGAGCAATACACTGACCCATTCCCATTTGTTCTGAGGTGTTTCCAAGATTAAATATTGAATATTATATTGTCCCAATATTAGATTTGGTTTAGTTGGTCATTCTCTTGCCTCTTAATCAAACCTTGTGGGTTCAAGACCCTGTCCAGAGAACTGAGCAATTAACTCATCTCCAAACTCCAGGATCCAGGAATAAGCTCAAGTTGCCGCCACTGAATCCTCAATGTTCTGACAATCAGTAAGCATAGGTGATTACAATACTTCCTCAACAATCGTTCTCTACACAGGTGACCGGCAAGGATGCCTACTCAGACCCCTACAATGCTCCCTGTACACTCATGACTATACAGCCAAATTCAGCTCTCACATTATCTATAAGTTTGCAGATGACACTACTGTGGTGGGTTGAATCACACAAACAATGTTGAAACGGAGTGCAGGAAGGAGATAGAGAACTTATGCCCCTGTCCCACTTAGGAAACCTGAACGGAAACCTCTGGAGACTTTGCGCCCCACCCAAGGTTTCTGTGCGGTTCCCGGAGGTTGCAGGTGGTTGCCGGAGGTTGCAGGTAGTGGAAACAGGTAGGGAGACTGACAAAAACCTCCAGGAACCTCCGGGAACCGCAAGGAAACCTTGGGTGGGGCGCAAAGTCTCCAGAGGTTTCCATTCAGGTTTCCTAAGTGGGACAGGGGCATTAGTGTCATGGCGTCAGGACAATAAACCCTCCCTCAATGTCAGCACGATGAAGGAGCTACTTATTGACTTCAGGAAGCATGGTGGAGTTTATGGCCCAATTGGTATAAATGGTGCAGAAGACAAAATAGTTTAAGTGGTTCAAATTCCTTGGCGTTCATTTTACCAACGATTGGTCGGAACCAGCCACATTAATGCGACAACCAAGCAGGCATACCAACATCTCTACTTCCTTAGGACATTGAGATATTCGGCATGTCTCCAATGACTCTAACAATCCTCTATAAATGCACCATAGAAAGCATACTGTCGGTTGTATCGCAGCTTGGTTTGGGAATAGCTCTGCCCAAGACTGCAAGAAATTGCAAAGAATTGTCGATGTCGCTCAATCCATCACAGAAACCAAATTTCCACCATTGACTCCATCTGGAGTCATGCAGCATGGAAACAGGCTTTCAGGCCAACTCGTCTATGCCGACCATGATGGTCCAATTACACTTGTCCCATCTGGTCACGTTTGGCCCATTTCCCTCTGAACCTTTCCTATCCATGTACCTATACAAGTGCCTTTCAAATGTTGTTAAATTACCTGCCTCAACTACCTCCTCTGGCAGCTCATTCCATATACCCACCACCCTCTGAGTGAAAGGTTGCCATTTAGGTTCCTATTAAATCTTGCCCCTCGCACCTAAAACCCTTGTCCGCTGTGAATTCCCCTACTCTGGGTAAAATCATTTGTGCATTCACCCTGTCTATTACTCTCAGGATTGTATACACCTCTGTTAGATCACCACTCAGCCTTCTGCACTCCAAGGAATTAGGCCATTTGGCCCATCAAGTCTACTCCAAAATTAACTATGGCTGATCTATTTCTCCCATTCTCCTGCCTTCTCCTGCCTTCTCCTCATAACCTTTGACATTCTTAAAAATCAAAAAGCTGACAATCTCCATTTTAAAAATACCCAAAGACTTGGCCTCCATAGCTGTCTGTGGGAACAAATTCCACAAATGCTCTACTCACTTGGCTTAAGAGATGTCTCCACATTTCCTTTCTAAAGGTACATCTGTTTATTCTGAGGCTGTGCCCTCTGGTCCTAGACGTTTCAACTAATGGAAACATCCTCTCCACATCCACTATCACGGACCTTTCACTATTCGGTAAGTTTCTATGTGCTCCCCCTCATCCTCAGCAAGTACAGGCTAAGTGCTGTTAAACACGTATCATATGTTAAACCAATTATCCCAAGGATCATTCTTGTAAACCTCCCCTGGACCCTCTCCAATACTAGCACATCCCTCCTCAGATATGGTGCCCAAAACTGCTCACAAGAATCCAAATTTGGTCTGGTCAGTGCCTTCTCAAGCCTCAGCATTGATTCCTGCTTTGATATTCTAATACTCTTGGAATGAATGGTAACATTGTATTTGCACTTCCATCATAATTAAAGACTTGTCCCACCTCGGTCATTCCTTCTTCCCCCTGCTACCATCTGGCTGAAGGTACAGAATGGTGAAAGCTTGCACCACCAGACTCAGGAGCATTGGTTATCTGGTTTTTGAACGGTCTTTACATAAGTTCAGGTACTGTACAAGCATTCACCCCTACCCCATCTCATCCAATTGAATAGCATGCAAAACAAAGCTTTTCACTGTACCCTGGTCCATGTGACAGTTAAACCAAAACACTCCAGCGTAATGGTAAAGGAGCAATTCCCTGTCAGAGGTGCTGCCCTTCAGGCAAGTGATGGAGCTATATAACATGGAAACAGACACAAAATACTGAGTAGCACAGTGGGTCAGGCAGCATCTATGGAGAAAAGGAATAGGTGACGTTTTGGGTTGAGACCCTTCTTCAGACTGTTCAGTCTAAAGAAGGGTCTCAACCCGAAACGTCACCTATTTATTTTCTCCAGAGATGCTGCCTGATCTTATGAGTTACTCTCGCATTTTGTGTCTATCTTTGGTGTAAACCAGCATCTACAGTTCATTTTATAACATAGAAACAGGCCCTCTGGCCCAGAAAGGTTCATACACATTAAGCTCCTATTTACATAGATCCGATAGTAATCCCATCTTATCATTCACATTCCCATTGTCCCACGAGGACTCCCATGTTGTTTCTGGGTAGGAAATTCTATGATTTAGATCCTGTGTTGATGAGGAAACTGTGATTTCAAATCAGGAATCTATATGACACGAGCTGGTTGTCGATCTTGGCAGTAGATGTTACAGCTGTAGGTGGTTTACTGCAGAAGCCATGGGCAAATTCTTGCCATGCCTCCTTTAGATTACACAGCCGCCAGTCACAGTGCACCAGTGCTGGTGAGAGCAAACATCAAGGTGGATGGAATACCCACCAAGGAGGTGGCCTGGTTCCATCCAATCCCCTTCTTCTCATATCCCTAATTCCTTTTTATTCAAAATTCAATTGATCACAGTCAATACTGAGCATCTGAGAGATGGAGAATTCTAATGATTTACAGCGGTCTGCGTTATGAAATGTCTCCATCTAAGAGTTAAATGAGTGACTCTTTCTCTAAAACAATTAAACCAACGCCATGAAACTGCCTCGACATCTATCCTTTCGCTCTCTGTCAGAATACTGTACATCATTATGAAATGACCTCACTTTTTTCTAAGCACCACAAAGCATACTTCAATCTTTTTTATTCTCACTTAAAAGCCAACTGTGTTATCCCAAAAGGTTGATCTTGTGAACCTATGTTGCACTCGCTCCATGGCAACTTTACCCTTTCTTGCCCTTTGTTGCGCACAACTGCAGCATTACTCGGAGGTATCACAGAGAATCTCAGGAACATTCTATCTGTTGTATTCCAGATAGCAAGATCTCACTGTTCATCAATATTTAAAAAGAATTCAGCTTTTTGTTCCAACTAAAATGCTTAAGTAAAGATTTTCCACTTAGAATGTCATCTGCCATTTTCCTGCCCACTTGCTTCTCTGACTTACATTCTTTGATGCATTCTTTGGCTGAGAAATGTCTTTCTGCAGTCACAACACAAAACATTGCAGCTGAAAATCAACTGAAGCAGAAATCAATCTTTCTGACTGTCTCAGTCTTTTGAGAAACTTGATTATTGACCTTTCAGAAAGATATTGTTTGTCCACACACCATTATTTTTCCAAATGATGGGATTTGCAAACATCACCGTCAGTGTGATTTTAAAACTTGCTGATCAGTAAAACAACATGTCACAGAACAAACTGGCTTTACTAACCCTGTTACCTTCAACCCTGCTGTTTAAAGGACAAACTTTCTTTATCCAAATGGAGATTTGTGACTTTAAATCAGCCTTATTTATGAACGTGCCCGTCTGCTTCCCAGCTAATCATTCCAGGCCACTGCTGACATCTGTCACATCTCTCAGTTTCTGCACACAGTTGCAGCATAGACTTCATCTACCTTTTCTCTAACTGGGGCTTCTCTAACTAATTAGGATTAACGGGTCCCCTCAGAATGGCAGGCATTGACTAGTGGGGTACCGCAAGGTTCAATATACAATATACATCAATGATTTGGATGAAGGGATTCAAAGTAACATTAGCAAATTTGCAGATGACACAAAGCTGGGTGGCAGTGTGAACTGTGAGGGGGATGCTATGAGAATGCAGGGTGACTTGGACAAGTTGGGGGAGTCGGCAGATGCATGGCAGATTAAGTTTAATGTGGATAAATGTGAGGTTATCCACTTTGGTAGCAAAAACAGGGAGGCAGATTACTATCTAAATGGCATCAAGTTGGGAAAAGGGGAAGTACAACAGGATCTGGGGGGTCCTTGTACATCAGTCTATGAAAGTAAGCAAGGTACACAAAAATGCTGGAGAAACTCAGCGGGTGCAGCAGCATCTATGGAGCGAAGGAAAGTAAGCATGCAGGTACAGCAGGCAGTTGGCAGAAAGCGAACAGCATGTTGGCCTTTATAACAAGAGGAATCGAATATAGGAACCTAGTGAGACCACACCTGGAGTATTGTGTGCAGTTTTGGTCCCCTAATTTGAGGAAGGACATTCTTGCTATTGAGGGAGTGCAGCGTAGGTTTACAAGGTTAATTACCGGGATGGCGGGTCTGTCATATGCTGAGAGAATGGAGCAGCTGGGCTTGTACACTCTGGAGTTTAGAAGGATGAGAGGGGATCTCATTGAAACATATAAGATTGTTAAGGGTTTGGACACACTAGGGGCAGGAAACATGTTCCCGATGTTGGGGGAGCCCAGAACCAGGGGCCACAGTTTAAGAATAAGGAGTAAGCCATTTAGAACGAAGACGTGGAAACACTTTTTCTCACAGAGAGTGGTGAGTCTGTGGAATTCTCTGCCTCAGAGGGCGGTGGAGGCGGGTTCTCTGGATGCTTTCAAGAGAGAGCTAGATAGGGCTCTTAAAAATAGCGGAGTCAGGGGATACGGGGAGAAGGCAGGAACGTGGTACTGATTGGGGATGATCAGCCATGATCACATTGAATGACGGTGCTGGCTCGAAGGGCCGAATGGCCTACTCCTGCACCTATTGTCTGTTGTCTATTCTCCGCATTTTACATTTTTATAATTGGCCTCTAGTTTCCTATTTCCTCTTTGTTGTATAGCACAGAAACAGAGCCATCAGCCCTGGGGGCTACACCAACTATTAACACCAACTTACACTAACCACATTTATTCTCCTCATATTCCAATCAACTTTCCAGGATTTACCTCACAGCCACATTTATGCTTCACGTTCAGCAATGGTCCACAGGATCTTGTTTGTCAAGTTCACAAACTCAACAACTTCGATCAGTCAGTCTGCGGCCCCACAGTTCCCTCGAAACCCAGCCTCTCTCTTCTGAAACACTAAATGATTATTCCTCACTGTCGGTCCTGCCCATGTTAAATGCAACACCTCACATTTCTCTCTATTACATTCCATCAACCATTCCTCAGTCCACTTGGCCAAGCAATCCACATCCTACTGCAATTTCTCTATGTGAGATTAAGTAAAGAACCTTTTGTCTGTCACCCCAAGTCCTCCAGTTCCAGATGCATTCCCATTCTCTCCTTGTTGAGAACCCAGAATAGATAGTAGATTCTCAACAGGAATCCCAAGACAATATAAAGTGATCATTGATTTTCATTCTTTTGTTTGCGTTTAGACTGCTTGAGAATCTAATGCAAATCTGATGGTCACATACTTGTTTTTATTTTGACTGGAGGGGATCTGTACCCATAAATAATAAGTAATGGATAATAATAAATAAAACATAATGGAGCTCTACCCATAAATAAATGAGTTCATCAAATGGTTGTGTCTCAGTTTGTAGGATCACTCGGTTGTTTGGTCTGTCACTTGACTGTTACCAGGTTTCTGGTAACTATCGACACTGCTTTCCCAAAATGTATTCTTAATCAACGGCAAGATTGTGGTTTAGATCCCAGCTCTGGCACCAGATGCTGCTCCAGGGAACACATTCTGGCAATGCCCCAACAAGGCTCTACACCAAAAGGGCGTGACTGCAACACAGAGACAAAGAACAGGGAAAGGATCAATCTCTATACTTAAATATTAAATATTTGTCCAATAACTGTGTCGTTGTTCTTTATTGGTTTATTCTCATAAAGAGAATATTCTCTCTTTGGCTGTGGAAGGAATATCAGCAGTTTTAATTTTGTCAAGGAAATATTAATTTTGAGCTATTGGTTAAATGCATTTGATTCATGGGAGTAGAACAAGTAATCCGTGTTGGAATGAAAATTTGAGCTCCATTTCAATCGATTTTAAAATAGGTTAGCTTTCACAGCTGAAACATTTTTAATTGTAAAATTATTTTCATTTCATCACTGTGTCGATGTATTTAGCTGCAGCCTGTAAATACAATTTGTGCCTTTCCTCTGGTGACCAAAAACATGCAAGACCTGACTGCAGGAAATGCTGTTTCCATGGCACCGAGAAGATCATAGACTTGGTCTATTCCAGTCAAAGCCATGTGGCATGTGCGTACCCGGAGAGAGCGTCTCTGTGGGAGACATCGCACAAGAACACAGGCCATGCATTCGTGGCCAAAGGAAAGAAATATAAAGCTGGAAACTGCATAAAGTGATGAGAAAGATGAGCTCAGGCTATTGATAGTAAATACTGTAAAATCCTTTACATGGTTGATGTAGATTGCAGTGAACAATTGTTGTACAATCCACACTTTAATGATAAAACAATTGAAGATCAACATGTAAGAAGGAACTGCAGATGCTAGTTTAAACTGAAGATAGACACAAAAAGCTGGAGTAACTCAGTGGGACGGGCAGCACTTCTGGAGAGAAGGAATGGGTGATGTTTTGGGTCGAGACCCTTCTTCAGATGCATGATATCGAGGAGGCAGCAACTTTCAATATTTTAACATGTTTATTTAGTGTTGTTTAATCTACACAATGATTGTACGTGTAAAATATAATTAATGTTTACATATGTTGATACTTTTGTGTGACTCCAATCATGTTTATTATTTATATTTCTTGAATAATATTGAAAATTACAGTTTCATGTCATAGAAGCAGAATTAGTCCATTCGGCCCATCGAGTCTACTTTGCCATTCAATCATGGGTGATCTATCTTTCCCTCTCAACCACATTCTCCTGGCTTCTCCCCCTAATCCTCAACACCCTTATTAATGAAGGATCTGTCAATCACTGCCTTAAAAATACCAAATGACTTGGCCTCCACAGCCAAGTATGACAATTAATTTGACAATTTAATTTTAATAAGTTTATGTATAATATTAAAGGCTAATATTATACGTTTAATATAATTAAAAGATGGAAAGAATGAGGTTGTATGATGGACAGTGTGGGCCAGTGGGTCAATTTGTCTTGAACATGACACCAGGATCAGGAATGCTGAGCCACCTGCATGATCACACAGATAAATAATTATTTGGGAGCTTGTGTAAGGAAGGATTGTGTGCGAACAATGTTCCCTTGGGGGGATGTTTTAAATGAGATTTCTCAACAGGAACAAACTCGACCAAACAGTGGAGCTGATTTAGGGCAATTTCAGGCCAAGTGACAGATGATGCTTCATTACCAGATGATTGGACATGGTGCTGTCAGAAGTCTCTTGCAGCCAGAAACATCCGGACCATCTGCGAGGAATTTGTGGGGCTTTAACTCTCCAACAATGACTGAGTTACAGGCAGGCACCTCCTTGTCATCAGTATCCTTCCCCGGTTACACCCCTGTATTGGAGGTCGTTGTTTTATGTAATACAATCTTGCACCAACAATATGTAATGCATGTTACCTGCCGACAGATATCAGCGTGCATTGGGTTGTATTTGTAGGTAAATCCACAGGGAAAACATACACGTGTGTAATGCAATAATATTGTCATATGTGCTGTCAGCACACGTGCTAATTGGTGTTAATCCACAATGACGTTACAGTAAACTGGGGGAACTCAGCGGGACACTCCAGCTTTTTGTGTCTATCTTCGGTTTATGCCAGCATCTGCAGTTCCTTCCCACACTTGACATTACAGTAATTGTTCTGAAACAATTGGTGCCTTCACACATTATTATAGTCAGATCATGGTAGTGCTATGTTTGGTTTCCATAGCTTCTCAAAGTATATCACATGCAGTGTGACTATGATAAAAGTTACATTCATGTTTCTGCAATTGGTTTTTTTCTGTAAACATATTAAAAAGTTTGCAAGATACAGTAGGGATAGTCAGTCTCAACTGGAAACACCAACCACGCTTTTGTCCCACCAGCACTTTGTTTTGGCTCTAGATTCCAGCACGTGCAGTCATGTGTCTCCAACCTGCACACCACTGCAGACCACTGTAGACCACTAGACCACTGTAGACCACTGCATACCACTGTAGACCACTATAGACCACTGTAGACCACTGTAGACCACTGTAGACCACTAGACCACTGTAGACCACTAGACCACTGTAGACCACTGTAGACCACTGTAGACCACTATAGACCACTGTAGACCACTGTAGACCACTGTAGACCACTATAGACCACTGTAGACCACTATAGACCACTATAGACCACTAGACCACTATAGACCACTGTAGACCACTATAGACCACTGTAGACCTCTGTAGACCACTGTAGACCACTGTAGACCACTAGACCACTGTAGACCACTAGACCACTGTAGACCACTATAGACCACTAGACCACTATAGACCACTGTAGACCACTATAGACCACTATAGACCACTGTAGACCACTGTAGACCACTAGACCACTGTAGACCACTGTAGACCACTAGACCACTGTAGACCACTGTAGACCACTAGACCACTGTAGACCACTGTAGACCACTGTAGACCACTAGACCACTGTAGACCACTATAGACCACTGTAGACCACTGTAGACCACTATAGACCACTATAGACCACTATAGACCACTGTAGACCTCTGTAGACCACTGTAGACCACTGTAGACCACTGTAGACCACTATAGACCACTGTAGACCACTGTAGACCACTATAGACCACTGTAGACCACTGTAGACCACTGTAGACCACTAGACCACTGTAGACCACTGTAGACCACTGTAGACCACTGTAGACCACTGTAGACCACTGTAGACCACTAGACCACTGTAGACCACTGTAGACCACTGTAGACCACTGTAGACCACTGTAGACCACTAGACCACTGTAGACCACTGTAGACCACTGTAGACCACTGTAGACCACTAGACCACTGTAGACCACTGTAGACCACTATAGACCACTGTAGACCTCTGTAGACCACTGTAGACCACTGTAGACCACTGTAGACCACTGTAGACCACTAGACCACTGTAGACCACTGTAGACCACTAGACCACTGTAGACCACTATAGACCACTAGACCACTATAGACCACTGTAGACCACTATAGACCACTATAGACCACTGTAGACCACTGTAGACCACTGTAGACCACTGTAGACCACTAGACCACTGTAGACCACTGTAGACCACTAGACCACTGTAGACCACTGTAGACCACTGTAGACCACTGTAGACCACTAGACCACTGTAGACCACTATAGACCACTGTAGACCACTAGACCACTGTAGACCACTATAGACCACTATAGACCACTATAGACCACTATAGACCACTGTAGACCTCTGTAGACCACTGTAGACCACTGTAGACCACTGTAGACCACTATAGACCACTGTAGACCACTATAGACCACTGTAGACCACTGTAGACCACTGTAGACCACTGTAGACCACTGTAGACCACTGTAGACCACTGTAGACCACTAGACCACTGTAGACCACTGTAGACCACTGTAGACCACTGTAGACCACTATAGACCACTGTAGACCACTGTAGACCACTGTAGACCACTGTAGACCACTAGACCACTGTAGACCACTGTAGACCACTGTAGACCACTATAGACCACTATAGACCACTGTAGACCTCTGTAGACCACTGTAGACCACTATAGACCACTGTAGACCACTGTAGACCACTAGACCACTATAGACCACTGTAGACCACTATAGACCACTGTAGACCACTGTAGACCACTGTAGACCACTGTAGACCACTGTAGACCACTAGACCACTGTAGACCACTATAGACCACTGTAGACCACTATAGACCACTGTAGACCACTGTAGACCACTGTAGACCACTGTAGACCACTGTAGACCACTATAGACCACTAGACCACTGTAGACCACTGTAGACCACTATAGACCACTGTAGACCACTATAGACCACTATAGACCACTGTAGACCACTATAGACCACTGTAGACCACTGTAGACCACTGTAGACCACTGTAGACCACTGTAGACCACTATAGACCACTGTAGACCACTATAGACCACTAGACCACTGTAGACCACTATAGACCACTAGACCACTATAGACCACTGTAGACCACTATAGACCACTAGACCACTGTAGACCACTGTAGACCACTGTAGACCACTAGACCACTGTAGACCACTGTAGACCACTGTAGACCACTAGACCACTGTAGACCACTGTAGACCACTAGACCACTGTAGACCACTATAGACCACTGTAGACCACTGTAGACCACTGTAGACCACTGTAGACCACTGTAGACCACTAGACCACTATAGACCACTGTAGACCACTATAGACCACTATAGACCACTATAGACCACTAGACCACTGTAGACCACTGTAGACCACTGTAGACCACTGTAGACCACTAGACCACTGTAGACCACTAGACCACTGTAGACCACTATAGACCACTATAGACCACTGTAGACCACTGTAGACCACTGTAGACCACTGTAGACCACTGTAGACCACTAGACCACTATAGACCACTGTAGACCACTGTAGACCACTGTAGACCACTGTAGACCACTGTAGACCTCTGTAGACCACTGTAGACCACTGTAGACCACTGTAGACCACTATAGACCACTGTAGACCACTAGACCACTGTAGACCACTATAGACCACTAGACCACTGTAGACCACTAGACCACTGTAGACCACTGTAGACCACTCTAGACCACTGTAGACCACTGTAGACCTCTGTAGACCACTGTAGACCACTGTAGACCACTGTAGACCACTGTAGACCACTGTAGACCACTGTAGACCACTAGACCACTGTAGACCACTGTAGACCACTGTAGACCACTGTAGACCACTGTAGACCACTGTAGACCACTGTAGACCACTAGACCACTGTAGACCACTGTAGACCACTGTAGACCACTGTAGACCACTATAGACCACTGTAGACCACTAGACCACTATAGACCACTAGACCACTATAGACCACTAGACCACTGTAGACCACTAGACCACTATAGACCACTGTAGACCACTGTAGACCACTGTAGACCACTGTAGACCACTGTAGACCACTGTAGACCAATGCAAACTGCTGCAAACCACTGCAGACCACATGTGCACAGCACACACACCCACTGGGCAACCTGAATTATGGACATGGAAAATTCAATAAAGTGTGCAACATAAAATAGAATTTCAATTCTAACATTTTAATAGGATCAACCGTGATACGATCATTACTCATTCAGAGCATGAGGAATAAGGTTACGATAATGAATAGGAATCTAAACAATTACAGATGCAAAAAAGGGCACAAAGTACTGGAGTAATTCAGCGACTCAGGCAGTATCATTGGAGAACAGGTGATGTTTCAGGTCAGGACCTTTCTTCAGAGAACTACTTCAAAGTAGGCAAACCTTGAGGAACGTTTGCAGTAGAGCAGTAGAAAGGAGATACAAGGAACTGCAGATGCTGGTTTATACAAAAAAAGACACAAAGTGCTGGAGTAACTCAGTGGATCGGGCAGTATCGGTTGTTCCCTGACCTGCTGAGTTACTTCAGCACAATGTCTTTTTTTGTCTAAACCAGTATTACAGATACAAGTGAAATTATTTGTAGTTATTTTACATTTACACCCACAGATGCATTATATTCTGCGCACAGAACATAGACGTCTCCTAGCAACACGTCCAATATGATGACATGTGTACGTAAGTGACATGTAATCAAGAAATAGAGGTTTCTGAAGTTGCAGCAAAGGTTGAAAATAACTTTTTGGAAGATGCCTGGATTTAATATCCTCAACAAGACCAACCTAATGTTCTAGTAATTACGGACGATGCCCTGGTTGAGGAATTACTGCCGAGACAATCAGTGGGAAGCTGGAGAAAAGCAGAAATGCTTTTTAAATTTGCCGATCATATCACTGGTGTTGGATGAACAATGGGTAATGATGAGTCAGTACAGGAGAGGGACAGAATGGTGCAAGAACGATTATCTTGCTCAGTGCAGCAAGACCAAGGAGCTGGTTGTTGACTTCAAGACGGCAAACCAAGGATCCATGAACTTGTCTTGGCTTCATTGCAAGGAGGAAACTAATATGGTTTCCTTCACATCCAGTTTTAAAAGCAGCACCAATGAAAAGCTACAAATGACTATTTTACATGGGTTATTCCATTACATTAGTTTGACATCCGAATACTATATCATCTACTATATAATTATTAATTGGAACCTTTGGGTAGGCATTCAAAACTCAGCCAGAAAATCAGACAGGACACCAAGCGTAAATGTGAGGCAAATCTGTTAATTGCCTGATTGTTATTTGGCCATCATTTTTAAGAAAATCAGCTCACTGTAGAAAAAACTGCTATTCGTCCTTGGAGTAACTGGGTAATCATAGGGAGAGGAACAGCTGCAGAAGCCACAAGGGTCCTTTCACAAACCTGCACTAAATAACAATAATGATTTTGCTAAAATGCTGCCTACCACCGCATCCGGATAGTACCGGGTGAATGGGCATGGTCAGCCTTGACCCATGGTTACCCTTGACCCACGGTCACCCTTGACCCATGATCACCCCCAACCCATGATCACCCTTGACCCATGGTCAGCCTTGACCCACGGTCACCCTTGACCCACGGTCACCCCTGACCCATGGTCACCTTTGACCCATGGTCACCCCTGACCCACGATCGTCCCCAACCCATGATCACCCTTGACCCATGGTCACCCTTGACTCACGGTCGCCCTTGACCCACGGTTGCCCTTGACCCATGGTTACCCCCAACCCATGGTCACCCCCGACCCATGGCCAGCTTTGATCCAACACTGAGAGATATGCAGAGCAGTTATATTAAAGGAAATGAATATTGCCGTTGGGTCATCCCACCATGAATGTCAAAGCACATTAGGAGCAGCATCACCTACTGGCCAATTGTGTACTGACGCTGTAATTAAGCTTATCAATCGTGATCATAAGAATCAGAGATCAACAAATTATTTCATCTTATTTTGGGGTGAGTCAGAAGAGGAGGATGTATCTGAAGGAGCTGTCATCCACTTCCTGCAGAAGAGATCTCTCTGGATGTTTTCTGCCTTTGCACATTGACACAGATGGTTTAGGAGTGAGGCCGCTGATGGGGAGGAGTGTCAGATGTGTTTGGCTCGGATCTCCAGCTCATCCTAGACTTCTGCTATCATCAGATACATGTGTGTCCAAGATATGTAGTGACACAAATACCTCAAAGCTGGCGGCTGGAGCTACAGGCCAGTGGCCAACATGATTTGGGCCGAAATAAAGTGAATTTACTCAATTCTCGTGATCTAATGCAGGAGGCTAGGTGGCAAAATGACTCCCCCCAAAATTAATTTTGCAATCCCCAAAGAATGAAATTATACATAACTCAAGGAAGAACTTTGATACCAGTGTTGACAGCAGCTATATTTTTGGCAGTTCACATCTTGTAATGAGACTGACCCCTCTCCCTCGTGACGGATGCTCACCTTATGGCCACCCTGTTCATGGCCGTTCTCCCGTAACACAAGCACATTCAAAGGCCCTGTGGATTGGAGGGTAGCTAATGTTATCCCACTTTTTAAGAAAGGCGGGAGAGAAAAAACGGGAAATTATAGACAAGTTAGCCTGATGGTGGGGAAGATGCTGGAGTCAATTATAATAGATGAGATAGCCACACATTTGGATAGCAGTAACAGGATCGGTCCGAGTCAGCATGGATTTACGAAGGGGAAATCATGCTTGACTAATCTTCTGGAATTTTTTGAAGATGTAACTAGGAAAATGGACAAGGGAGAGCCAGTGGATGTAGTGTACCTGGACTTTCAGAAAGCCTTTGATAAGGTCCCACATAGGAGATTGACCGCAGCAATTTACAATATACATCAATGATTTGGATGAAGGGATTCAAAGTAACATTAGCAAATTTGCAGATGACACAAAGCTGGGTGGCCGTGTGAACTGTGAGGAGGATGCTATGAGAATGCAGGGTGACTTGGACAGGTTGGGGGAGTGGGCAAATACATGGCAGATGAAGTGTAATGCGGATAAATGTGAGGTTATCCACTTTGGTAGCAAAAACAGGAAGGCAGATTACTGTTTAAATGGCGTCAAGTTGGGAAAAGGGGAAGTACAATGGGATCTGGGGGTCCTTGTACATCAGTCTATGAAAGTAATCATGCAGGTATAGCAGGCAGTGCAGAAAGCGAATGGCATGTTGGCCTTTATAAAATGAGGAATCGAATATAGGAGCAAAGAGGTCATTCTGCAGTTGTACAGAGCCCTAGTGAGACCACATCTGGAGTATTGTGTGCAGTTTTGGTCCCCTAATTTGAGGAAGGACATTCTTGCTATTGAGGGAGTGCAGCGTAGGTTTACAAGGTTAATTCCCGGGATGGCAGGACTGTCATAGGCTGAGAGAATGGAGCAGCTGGGCTTGTACACTCTGGAGTTCAGAAGGATGAGAGGGCATCTCATTGAAACATATAAGATTGTTCAGGGCTTGGACAAGCTAGAGGCAGGAAACATGTTTCCAATGTTGGGGGAGTCCAGAACCAGGGGCCAGTTTAAGAATAAGGAGTAAGCCATTTAGAACGGAGACGAGGAAACACTTTTTCTCACAGAGAGTTGTGAGTCTGTGGAATTCTCTGCCTCAGAGGGCGGTGGAGGCAGGATCTCTGGCTGCTTTCAAGAGAGAGCTAGATAGGGCTCTTAAAAATAGCGGAGTCAGGGGATATGGGGAAAAAGCAGGAACGGGGTACTGATTGGGGATGATCAGCCATGATCACATTGAATGGCGGTGCTGGCTCGAAGGGCTGAATGGCCTCTACTCCTGCACCTATTGTCTATTGTCTATTGGCCCGACGGACCGGCATCCATTCCTCTGAACGTCAGAACTAGTTTCCTCTCTCCACTCTTGGTAAGTGTATGTACTTCTGATGCCATTCATTTTACTGTGGAGGTGGAGTGGTCGTATGGAGAGATTTTTGTGTCTTTCCTGAATTACGGACAGCGTTGACAAATGGACCTGTCACCCAGGGATGGTCAAGAGTTAAACATGGGCGCGCGGTGACCAGCTGGGCAACTGATTTCATCGGCATGTCAGCTTGGTGCTTGATTCCTGTTGTGACAGGAAGGGGCTCCAAAAACCTTGGCAAGGCATTGTGAAGGAAACATAGCAGGCAATGGCCCTGGAGGATGGGAAAACAGGGAGACATAAAAGAAAGAAGTGGGAGGATGAAATAAACATCACACTTTAGTTAGACGGTGCAGCAAGCTGAAAGAATTGCAATGACATCTATAACTGGCTGAACTTCACATTGTCTGCCTTCTTCCATTCTCTGCGTAATCATTCACATGAAGGTCATTACATTCTGAAATTGTTTCTCTGCTTGATTTATTTGCAAGATGATTTCTCACAATATTAACTGCTTGGTAATGAATATATTCAGTGCTTTAATTTAAGTATAATGATACAATCTGTAAATGTATTCTGGATTCATTCTGGCAGCTTCCACAACTGTTTTGAAATCAGAATAATAAGTAATTATTCTAATTTAGTTCCTTAATAAATAATTGGCTGCTGTGTACTGTTGTTTTTATTAAGACATGAAAATCTTCTGAATAATCTGTGGGAAGAGAGAGCCTGCAGTTTGGGATATTTTCCACCAGTTTCCTTGGTGATAAGCATTTTAAAATTAGAACAGTGCCGGATTTGGAAATATCTCAACGATTTGCTACAAGCCAATGAGCTGTGATGAAGCCAAATGACCAACTCTTATCCATCACTGATAGTAACAGAAACACACATAATGGGCCAGAAATCACCCCTATCCCTTTAAAAATCAGTTAATAAAATTTACAGACACAATGGATAGCTTTTAGGATTATCACAACAAAGAACATGTTGTGCTTTTTGCTTTGTGCTGTTTACAATGAATTCTACATGAAGGTGCGGGAAAGAGCTGCCCGTTCCAGCGGGGTGAACATTGCGAATAATGAAGAGACTGCATCTTATCCAAATATTCCCGGAATGGAAAACAAATCATCTTCGGCAGTTCCTGCCATTTACAGATGTTTCTGAACCGCTGGATGGCAGAAGGCTGATCATGTGACTTACAATCACCAAAGACCTGCACTAACGTTATCAACATTCAGCTTTGCTCTCAGTTTGACGAATGCCAGCCACCAATGAATGAGATATTTGATGGACAGACAATTCACCATTAACTGCAGATCTTGTAAACCAGCGTCTGTTGCTTCTTGTTTCAACAATTAACCTTTGTAGCTTCAGATGTAAAGACTTCATGATTATTTTGTTTAATTTATAGACCTTGTAACTTGAGCCACAAAATGTCCCCTGTCTTCTTTGTCACATCTGCAGAAGGACCAGACCTTTGTTCCACTGATCACTCGCTGGTTGACACATTGCAGCTTCCGCTACCACCGCGAGGCTGAATCATTCCGAGCCACAGACGTGTCTGCAAACATTCCCCAGCAAGACTCTGCTCTCTCGTAGCCACACAGTCATATCCTCATCTGTCATGCAAGAGGGAAATAAGCACCAATAATAACAGGGTGGAGAATTGAATCTCCTTTAGCCCAGTGAGTGAGCTGTGTAGTATGGTGTGGCATGGAGCCAAGTAGATTAAGAAAACATTGTCTAGTCGGGCAGGCTTAGTATCTTGAGTTATACATATTCACACGGCCACAGTTCCCAGCAGAAGGTCACCAGATGGCATCCAGGAGCCAAGAACCTGCCTGTTTTATCCTTTTTCTTATTTCAAGGTCAGCTTTTATCAGCTGATGCTAAGACCAGCTGCTCTGTTGCAACAACGACCATGCAAGGTCTCCACCTCGTGTCACTGAGCACGGTGAGGAAATACTGGTCAGCAACTCTCTTCATATCTGAGCATTCTTGTATCCACTCACTACTCTGGTAGTCGAGGCGGAAATATTAAACGGGAAATACACAGGTCTTTACAATATTAGTGTTGAGGCAGAGCCGGTGGAAACTCACACTTTGGGATTTCGCATCATTGGAGATAAAAGAGGCTGCAGATGCTGGAACATTTAGCAAAGTCAAAGTGCTGGAGGAACTCAAGGGTCAGGTCACATCTGTGGAAGGAATGGACAGGCAATGTTTTGGATGAGGATCCTTCTTCAGACAGGTGGACAATAGACCTGATGGGGCATCTAGCAGTTTGTGGCTGGGTTTGAGCATGGGTCACTGAGAGAGGACACAGGTTCTAGGTCAATCCTTTAACAGCTGATCTTTTCACTCTTTGTGCATTTGCTGCTGTGCACCAGATCCCATACTAAGGTCATCACCAAAACCGGATGGTCTTTAGAACATTCCCTCATAGTCATTATTCAACTTGAAAATGATTACTAACACTACTCAACTCTCACTGTCAGCAAGATTAAAGGGCTGGTGGTTGTCTCAGGAGAGCGGGGGGGTGACCAATGGAGCAACTGCAGAGATGATCAGCAGCTGAAAGATCCCAGAGATCCACATGATAACCTGGTCCCTTCACAACCACAATTCTTACAGGATGCATCTCAGCCTGGTCTGGCCACTGCTCTGTCCTTGACCACCTGAACCTGCAGAGAGTGGTGAACACAGCCCCGTCCATCACAGGCTCGGCACTTCCTTCCATCCAGTCCATCTTCACAGTGCGATGCATCAGGAAGTCTGGAGGTATCATCAAGAATACTCCCACCCTGGACATTCCCTTTTCTCTCTTCTACCTTCTGGGAGAAGATGCAGGAGCTTGAATGCCCGGATGTCCAGACATGAACAGCTTCTTCCCCACTGCGATGAGACTCCTGAACCAATCACCTCTTTCACTTCCCCTTCCTAGAAATGCTGCCGCTTCATGTGTTACTGAACTTTAAGAAGAATTAGATCAACCCAGCTTTTGCTCCATAATCCTGCACCTTTCTGCTGCTTTACACTGCCAATTGTATTTATCATTACTGTGTGTATACAGTTTATTCTGTGAGCTTCATATGAACATGGAATTTCATTGCACCCTGCTGAATATGACAATGAACCAAAGATAGACACAAAATGCTGGAGTAACAGCGGGTCAGGCAGCATCTGTTGAGAACATGGATAGGTGACGTTTCACAGAGTGCTGGAGTAACTCAGCGGGTCAGGCAGCATCTGTGGAGAACATGGATAGGTGACATTTCACAGAGTGCTGGAGTAACTCAGCGGGACAGGCAGCATCTCTGGAGAGAAGGAATGGGTTGCATTTTGTACATTTGACAGAAATATCACAATTGCCAACAATACAAGTTACAATTCAACAATAGCTTACATCCCATGATCACCCCTGTAATTTCAGTTCCCTCTCGAGATTATCTAATGCGTTGCCTCTGCATTGTCCCATGCACATTCCTGGAGTTTCCCAAGTTTAAATGGACATTTGTGCTGCTCCTCAGGTTCAGCTACACACCGGCCCATTCTCCTGAACTATTTTAATCAGCCTGTAATCCATTGATTTGTTTGAAAGTACGATTCCTGGGCACTAACTTGTATCATTAACAAAATTAGTCGATTTACTGCTGTGGCCAAATTATTGATGAAAGTAATGATTAATGATGATCTATATGACCAATGTTCTCTGGATTCACCTTGGCCTCGCTGGTTTACAGAACACAATACATCACATTATTCACAAAATGCTAAGCAGAGAAATTATTCCTTCAAAAGGAATTATAGTTTTGAGTATTTTACTAACTTAAAAATAAAATTGTATGTAGTCTGACTAAAAGGATCTGAATCCTGAAATGTTCACAAAGTCATTCTGAGATTGTGAAGCTTGGTTTTAACTCAAAGGACAATGAATTATATTTGTTGGCAATCCAAGTTCAGCAATTAATTGGTCGGCCATGAGTTGGTAATAGATAGCTGTAGTACTGGAAGCAAATGGTGGAAATGCTCATTTTGAGATTTATTGCCGATTCATGGTGATAATTCTATGGAACATTTGTTGAAAGAAATGATTCGAATTCACCTTCAGACATTTTGTAGGAATATAGTTTGAAGCCCATTCATAGAAACATAGAAACATAGAAATTAGGTGCAGGAGTAGGCCATTCGGCCCTTCGAGCCTGCACCGCCATTCAATATGATCATGGCTGATCATCCAACTCAGTATCCTGTACCTGCCTTCTCTCCATACCCTCTGATCCCCTTAGCCACAAGGGCCACATCTAACTCCCTCTTAAATATAGCCAATGAACTGGCCTCGACTACCCTCTGTGGCAGAGAGTTCCAGAGATTCACCACTCTCTGTGTGAAAAAAGTTCTTATCATCTCGGTTTTAAAGGATTTCCCCCTTATCCTTAAGCTGTGACCCCTTGTCCTGGACTTCCCCAACATCGGGAGCAATCTTCCTGCATCTAGCCTGTCCAACCCCTTAAGAATGTTGTAAGTTTCTATAAGATCCCCTCTCAATCTCCTAAATTCTAGAGAGTATAAACCAAGTCTATCCAGTCTTTCTTCATAAGACAGTCCTGACATCCCAGGAATCAGTCTGGTGAACCTTCTCTGCACTCCCTCTATGGCAATAATGTCCTTCCTCAGATTTGGAGACCAAAACTGTACGCAATACTCCAGGTGTGGTCTCACCAAGACCCTGTACAACTGCAGTAGAACCTCCCTGCTCCTATACTCAAATCCTTTTGCTATGAAAGCTAACATACCATTCGCTTTCTTCACTGCCTGCTGCACCTGCATGCCCACTTTCAATGACTGGTGTACCATGACACCCAGGTCTCGCTGCATCTCCCCTTTTCCTAGTCGGCCACCATTTAGATAATAGTCTGCTTTCCTGTTTTTGCCACCAAAATGGATAACCTCACATTTATCCACATTATACTGCATCTGCCAAACATTTGCCCACTCACCCAGCCTATCCAAGTCACCTTGCAGTCTCCTAGCATCCTCCTCACAGCTAACACTGCCCCCCAGCTTAGTGTCATCCGCAAACTTGGAGATATTGCCTTCAATTCCCTCATCCAGATCATTAATATATATTGTAAATAGCTGGGGTCCCAGCACTGAGCCTTGCGGTACCCCACTAGTCACTGCCTGCCATTGTGAAAAGGAACCGTTTACTCCTACTCTTTGCTTCCTGTTTGCCAGCCAGTTCTCTATCCACATCAATACTGAACCCCCAATGCCATGTGCTTTAAGTTTGTATACTAATCTCTTATGTGGGACCTTGTTGAAAGCCTTCTGGAAGTCCAGATACACCACATCCACTGGTTCTCCCCTATCCACGCTACTAGTTACATCCTCCAAAAAATCTATAAGATTCGTCAGACATGATTTACCTTTTGTAAATCCATGCTGACTTTGTCCAATGATTTCACCACTTTCCAAATGTGCTGCTATCCCATCTTTAATAACTGACCCTAGCAGTTTCCCCACTACCGATGTTAGACTAACTGGTCTGTAATTCCCCGTTTTCTCTCTCCCTCCCTTCTTAAAAAGTGGGGTTACGTTTGCTACCCGCCAATCCTCAGGAACTACTCCAGAATCTAAAGAGTTTTGAAAGATTATTACAAATGCATCCACTATTTCTGGAGCTACTTCCTTAAGTACTCTGGGATGCAGCCTATCTGGCCCTGGGGATTTATCGGCCTTTAATCCATTCAATTTACCCAACACCACTTCCCGGCTAACCTGGATTTCACTCAATTAATTATTGTTGAAGCAGACACTGGGTCAGATGGTAGCCGTCTCCTGTGAATAATGTGATGTACCAGCAAGGCCAAGGTGAATCCAGAGAACAACATCAAGATTTTCAGTGAAAACAACACAAAATGTACCCTAGTGAAGGTCTTGCCAACAATCACACATCAGACAGTGGATGGAAAATGATTAGCAGCTGCTGATGATGTAAGGGACGACAGATGGCACAATGGGCTAAGTGTTCAGCTGACAAACGGAAGGTAGCCGGTTCGAATCCCGCTTGGAGTGCATACTGTCGTTGTGTCCTTGGGCAAGACACTTCACCCACCTTTGCCTGTGTGTGAATGTGTGTGAATGTGTGTGAGTGATTGGTGGTGGTCGGAGGGGCCGTAGGCGCAGATTGGCAGCCACGCTTCCGTCAGTCTGCCCCAGGGCAGCTGTGGCTACAGAAGTAGCTTACCACCACCGAGTGTGACTGAGGAGTGAATGAATAATGCGATGTAAAGCGCCTTGAGTATTAGAAAGGCGCTATATAAATCCCATCTATTATTATTATTATTATTATTATTATAAGGGATAATCAATATTTTTCAATATCTTGAATGTATGTTGTGCTTTTGCTGTCCCTACCAACCTGCACATGTTTGGAATGTGGGAGGAAACCTTTGCAGTCAGAGGAACTCACAGCCACAGGGAATACATGCAAACTCCACACAGAGAGCACCAAGGTGTCTGGATTGAAGCTGGTAGTTTTCCCAGTTGTGCCATCTTTGAGGAATCAGACAGGTGATGATGGTCCAAATGATCCTCTCACTGGCCCCCCAAACACCCCCCCCCCCCCCCCCTCCCCCCTTCCCCCTCCCCCCGAGTTCAGCCTGTTGACCTGTTCCACTCTCATGCAGTGCTCACATTGGAGCTGACGTTCTGGACACGTGTGGCTGGGAGGAGGCTTCCTTCCTAGAATCTAATCTTGTGCTGTGAAACATCCTGGGCTTTGGGGTCAATGATGATGAGCACCACCCTTGGGACAACTCCCTCTCCACACCACCCCACTGTGCTCCCAACTCTGAAGAGCTGGCCTACAGGAGTTTACCAGAGAGTTTGAGGAGATTGCCGGGGTGAGTTTGTGACTTTGTCAGATTGTTGTTTATCTCGCCATGACACTGCTTTCCCAATGTCCGTGTCATCCTTCAGGGGGTCAAGAGCGTAGACTTTGCAGGTGAACCTTCCCTCATTGTGGAGGCTGTCTGGCTGATGTGTGTTGGTTTCTGTCTAGTTATCATTTTTCTGACATTCCTCTTTTGACATTAAAGCCTGCAACTTTAACAGGAGATGCATCTAGTTAAAGAATGCAGCGAACTGGTTCCT
Organism: Amblyraja radiata; assembly: GCF_010909765.2. Taxonomy (NCBI): domain Eukaryota; kingdom Metazoa; phylum Chordata; class Chondrichthyes; order Rajiformes; family Rajidae; genus Amblyraja; species Amblyraja radiata. Next base: position 169,660 of record NC_045978.1, read on the forward strand.
TGGCATCAGGGACAGAGGTCAGGTATTTGGACAGTCTTTGCTGGGTTGGTTTACAGCAAAAACACCAGAGTTCCACAAAACTGAGGCATAAACAGAAAAGGGCAAAGTTCTAGAAATATCACATAAAACAGACATAGTCCAACACACACTGAATCTTCCTAGTTTTCTAGACTGGCCGATCGTACTTATTGAAAGAAATAAGTTGAGATTGCTTAGTTTTGTATCTTCATTGTGGATCTGGGAAATAGTTAGCAGGCTCGAAGCTCAGACACAAGGAGATGATAGATCCGTCTGAACAAGTACATTTGTCACGTGATGTCACCATAGATCCCATCAATTACTCAGAAATAAATATTCAAATTTGATGTCGTTCAGAAAATCAGTCTTAGTTCAGGGAGGATAAGGAGAATCTAAATATCTGCAGCAAATTCTCCAGTGAATTAATGGCTTTCTATCTGCCACTAATTTAGAAACTGTAAAATAAGTAAGAAGTGTATCATTGTTGGTTACCTGTGGCTTGACATCTTGAGAGTAATGAAGAGAGTTGTTCCATGGTGAACTGGGCCATGGCAATAAGCACATTGGATCTTAAACTTCCTGTAATGAAGGAGACTGTTCTTGTCATGGTGTAATCCTGTCAGTTTCACTTAGATGTGCAACCTATGTAGGATTTAACCGTGGCATTCAATGCTGTGACAAGCTTCTCACAGGAGTATTAAACTAACTCCTAATAAAATTCTCAATGAAGTACAGAAAATAACGATGAATTAATATTAAACAAAAGATTGTCAAGTGACACTTGTACATGGATAGGGAAAGGTTAGAGGAATATGGGCCAAACATGGGCAGGGTAGATAGGGCAGTTTTGTTGGCATGGGCAAGTTTCAACACTGTATGACTTTACTTCTTCAGTAACACTTCCCAATACTTCCCTCCTTTAATCCAGTTCACTTTATACAAGAGCTTGAGTGGGTTTAGCTTCATGCTTTTTCTCTTTTCCGGAACCAGGGGCCACAGTTTAAGAATAAGGGGTGAGCCATTTAGAACGGAGATGAGGAAACACTTTTTCACACAGAGAGTTGTGAGTCTGTGGAATTCTCTGCCTCAGAGGGCGGTGGAGGCCGGTTCTCTGGATACTTTCAAGAGAGAGCTAGATAGGGCTCTTAAAAATAGCGGAGTCAGGGGATATGGGGAGAAGGTATAAACAGGGTACTGATTGGGGATGAACAGCCACGATCATATTGAATGGCGGTGCTGGCTCGAAGGGCCGAATGGCCTACTCCTGCACCTATTGTCTATTGTCTTTCTTCAGGTGATTTTTATTTGCTGCATTTCCATTTCAGACTTCTGGAAAATATTTAAATGCTTGTTCAGCACTGGTCACTGGAATAGACAGTGTTGTGGCTTCCAACTGTTGATGTTATTGTGAATGAGTGGAAGTGTAGTGTTGCTGGAACTGTTGTCCTTCAACTGTGGTCTCCTCAGGTGCTCATCACTATTTGCATGCTGCTATTTGAGGGAGTGCAGAACATTCTCTTGTATCTTGGTCACCAATCCTCCCTTCAATAACAAGGCCAAAACTAAAGGTCACATTACTGTTTCCAAAATATTGCTATCTGCAAAATAGCGGCTATAGATTGTATATCTAAAGTATTATTTCTGATGTTCAAAACAAAGGTTTTCCACTGGGACTCTGTGGGATCACAAATCAAGATTCAGGATTCTGTCTGAAACAATTATCTTGTTTCATTCAAGCTGAAATGTTAAACAAAAAACTCAGATCATATTTCTGGAGTAGCTGCCAATATTGCACTCTGTCAGTAAATAGATTATATTAAAGAGAAATGTACATAAACATTATAAATATTAATATGCAATCTTCATCATTAGGAAAATATGACTCATCCGAGTAAGATGGAAACTTCCATGCCATGAGCAGCTGCATCTATGAAAATGTTGGCACAGTGACTGCAGATGGTGGTTTACCAAAGAAAGTCACAAAGTGCTGGAGTAACTGAGATGGTCAGGCAGCATCTCCAGTGAACATGGATGGATAACATTTCAGGTCAGAAGGCATTTTCTAAAGTAGTGTCAGGTGTCTATTGGCCACCTTTGTATTCTTCTTACACTTTTAAAGTTTAACAGAAGATGTTTATTGAGGTTATGGTTAAATCAGATTTGGCAAGGAGGTGTGGACATAATTAGAATGAAGTAAGAAGACAGCTCATTGACACTGGGATCTGTCTCAGATTGTGACTAACTATTCAGTCACACATATGTAACATCCACCCTCACACACACACTCCTGCAACATCCTCTGGCACTTGGTTAATTGTGTCACTGCAGAACTGCAGATGCATGCAGCGGCAATCAGTTCACACCATGCAATGCAGACAACAAAAGGACACGGACAGTAACAAGATCACAATGGTTGTCAATTTCCTTCTTTATGTTGGACCATTCGGTTGTGAGTTGATCTCCCTGGCTAAAGTTGGCAGCATCTAGATCCAGGACTGGAGACAGACTAACCACGTGAGTCGTTCTAATGTTCTGTTTGTGGGCCAGAACAGTAATGTTATTGCATCTCTGTTAGAGAAATCCAGACACCTTTGTGCCATCATTCTCCTTCATCTCTTCCCAGACAGCTTTGTGCCATCATTCTCCTTCATCTCTTCTTAAGTCCTGGTTTTCAATGACTACGATTATTGCCATCATCTTCCCGGCAATGAGGTCCCATCTCCAACTCCTTCTTCCTCCCCAGTATCCACGCTCAGCCAGGAGGCAGCTCCAGCATGGAGGTCAGCCCTAGATCAGGTAAAACAGGTCTCCCCCGACAACAATCGACGACAATCTCCACCTGGCCACTGCTGAGATCATGATGACATTTTCTCTTCCTTTTTAGTTTTGGCCAGGCATGGTGGCGCAGCGGTAGAGTTGTTTACAGAAGCTTGCAGATGTGCAGGGATCGCAGGTCGGTGCGGACTCGGTGGGCCAAAGGGCCTGTTTCCACACTGTATCTCTAAACTAAACTAAACTCAGAGCACCCTGCCCATGGACCATGCTCCATGCACCATGCTCCATGCTCCATGCAATATTGACAGGATACACCCTGCCCATGGACCATGCACCATGCACCATGCTCCATGCTCCATGCTCCATGCACCGTGCACCATGCTCCATGCACCATGCAATATTGACAGGATACACCCTGCCCATGCACCATGCAATATTCACAGGGCCTTGCCATGTATCTTCTGTAACTATAAACACACACAATGGTTGGAGCAGTTTCTGAAGCTCAGATGATAGAGAGTATCATAGCAATCATCATTGACTGATGTGTGGCGTGATCACTGAAGTACTTTGGTAAAAGGTGCAGTTAGAGGCAGAATTATGTGAGTTAACCCCTGTAACCAGTCCAACCAGACTTGCCAAGCCTGGGTTAAAGTAGCCAGACTCACCTTTGCCTGACCTTGTCACTCACTTGGCTGCACTCCTCAAGTTAAAGCCCTGTCCCACAGTACGAGTTCATTCCAAGAGTTCTCCCGAGTTTGCCCTGATTCGAACTCGGAGATTTACGGTAATGGCCACTCGTCGGTACCCGGGGCTCTCGTGGACATTTTTCATCAAGTTGAAAAATCTTCACGAGTCTTCCCGAGTACCTGCCGTTAGCGAGTCTTCCCGACTACCTGCCGTTAGCGCTAAGAGACGTCCCCGAGCTCCGACGTACCCGCTACGTTCATTCTCCGTGCTTACCACGAGTTTGATTTTTTTTAAACTCGGGAGAGCTCTTGGAATGAACTTGTACTGTGGGACAGGGCTATTAACTTCTACACTGAAAGATAATCTGTTTTGATCCTTTAAATGCAATTTGAAACTCTTCCATTGGAACTCACATCAAGCAGCTTAATCAATACAGGAGTATCACACGAGATTCATACTAATAAACATATATGCACAGATTTCATATTGTCTGTTAAAATGTCCTGATGGACTCTTAAACATGCAGAAATATTCAACTTACAAATCTGAAAAATACCAGCAAATACTTTGATGTTTCAGTGCTGTTAATGGCTTCGGGTTAATGGTTTCATATTCGGGGAGAACATTAAACATTTGACGTGGGGAGCTGTTCCTCAACAACCTCCCCTGTCCGGTGCCCCAAGAATAAGGCATTCCTCGTGTTATTGTGCTTAAGAATATTTGTAATCAGAGTAAGATCTTTCTAAACTAATAGATATTGAGTGTAATAGAAGTGATGGAAGCCTTTGTGCAGAACTACCGTAAATTAATTTGTGATATTTGATGTTCTGCTTATATTTAAGTTATTTCCTGTTCATGGTGGTATTTTGAAATGCAAATCCACCTAACACAAACTCCTTTATTATACAATATTAAAATTCTCAGCTTTTGCTCATATTTGAAATATGAACTCTGACATAACTAAGATTACATTTTGACTTTCAATTACCAGTCCATCCTGACGTGAACTTGTAAAGTGAGGCCAACATTTGCATCTATAATGAAAGATGAATTTCCTAACTCGGTTGTAAAATGTTCGACTGGAGGTGAACAAGCTCTGAGCATTGGATAGAATGCTCCAGGCCGTAGCCCATGTGTGTCCGAGTTAGCAGAAACCCCACCGGCAATATGGTCCTCAGCCAAAGAACAGCTGTAGATACGACCTACTGGCTCCAGGCAGGTAGGCGAACCTAGACACCCAGTTATTGATCCAGTATCATGATAATAGACAATATGACAATAGACAATCAACTATTGGCCGGTAATGTCGCCTTGCTCATGGTTAGTGGTTGGGATTCATCCCGCAATCACTTTTCCAGCAAATGTTTCATTTTTATGATCATTAAGGTGAGGTTCATTAACACCGTGAATATTCAGACATCCATTATCGATATTCTATTCTGCAGATTCGAGGCAGAACACAATTGCATTATTGCATACTTCTCATTGACAAGTTCCACTTCCTCTGAGTTTATACCATCAGGAACTCGATTCAGTATTTTTGTTTCATGGAGGGCTCTTACAATCTCAAAATAAAGGCCTTGGTTCTCCTCGGCAGGTTTAAACAGGTATATTCCGATGCAGGTAAAGGTATGGAGATTCACCTCTGGCAGTGAGCACTTAACGTTAACTGTTTACCAGGCTGGGCATTGTATCATGCCTCTAACCGTAACCATTTGGTTCCAATTATACTACTGAAGCCCAGTTCTGGAAGTAGCAGTCAATATGTACACATTACGGTATTGAATGTGGTTTATCAGATGCTACTGAGGATCAATTCCACCCCCCAGGTGTTGTGGATGTTTATGTCCACTGCTGGGCTATGTAACATCCACCCTCACACACACACCCTCATGGCAGAATTATCTTAGTAAACCAGGCAGATTCCGTCAATGCTGAGGCAGCATCACCGGCCCATAGTTCTGTCACTGTGTAGTTTCATTACACAAGTACCACATCGTTTGTGTTAGTTTGTAAACATTTGGTCACATTTTTTTGGACAGCAAAAAGACTAACTAGTAATGACATCAAAATAATAGCCCGAGATGATGCATCCAGTGCTCTGCCGATCTGGGCGTAGGAAGGTAAATGGCTGTCACTTGGAACCATCGATGGTCGATAACTTCATTCACCATCCATCGTTGTCACCTCCCCATCACCATGAGTGATGGAGGCACGTGAAGGGATATGTCATGACAACTGTTTGGTTTTTGCTATAATAAATAATACACAAATATATTGTACAATAGAAAAGGTAGCTTACTCTGCTAAACAAGTAGAATTCCAGAAAGTAAGCATTCTAATGTTCCACATCTGAACAAAATATCAGTAAACATTGAATGCAAATAGAATAACATCTATTATGCCTCATGTTTTAAGCAATGCCTTCAGGAGATCAAGAGAAAATAATATTTATAACATTTATTTCATAATTTAAAAAGAAATATACTTGTTTTAATGAAGATTGTGCTTTTTTATATCACAGAATCAGTACATGTGAGAAGACAAATGATAGAATATTACAGTGTTGAACTTTGCAATGTAACACAATGTGACCAACACCAACATTTTTCAAACATGTTAAAATCCAGTCCAAAGCTCAAGCCTTGTCAGTGTGTAAGAGTCTCTTCGACAGTACAAAGCAGATCATCATGCACCAACAGATCCCTCAGTCGTTACTTACATCCGTATAAAATGCACCATTAACATTTTGATTTCTTTTTAAAACCACAAAATCAGTACTGCATTTTACCCATTTTCCTTCACTGACACATGCTTGAAGTGCAAGACTCATTTAAAAGATTCATGCATTAAACGACTATTGTTTTTCCAGGTCTATGTTTGCATTCTACATTCACCTCACACAATAAACTAAGCAAATATTAACATCACTCTAAACCCACCAGCAGAGCAAATAACTTATTAACATTTACACTATTTTCAGATTAAACGGAAAAAACAAAATCATTAAAAGCCATCAATGTTCATTAATTTTAAATAATATCCATAAATAGAATCAATGGTGATCACCCTGGGATATAATTTGCTTCCTGCCCATGAAGGGGATCTAACAAATGGACATTTATTGTTGTTGAAAGATCAGACCGTCTGACTGCGAGGATGCAAACAATATGCCAGGGACTGTCATCTCTAGCAGCTGGTATCTGATGCACCAAACGTTTCTGTACTCAAAAGTGACATCAAATAATTTAGACAGCTCATCTTTGACCGTTTCCAAGTAGGAATATGTACTTAGTGGTAGTTAGAGTAGTACTTACTGGTGTTGGTTTGCATGGTTCTAACTGTGGTTGTTATAGGTGGGGGAGACACTGAGCGGACAGAGACATTGTCATCATCCTGAGAGCAGCCAGCCTGTATTGCTCTGAGATAGCTGTGGCTTCTTGAGCGGAAACAGCCAGGAATGGGCAGATCAAGGGCATCCACAGCCTGCAAATCCACCTCGTTGAAGACCGGCTCACAGATGTTCTCATACTGATTGCTAAAATCCATTTCTTGCTCCTTGAAAGGAAACATAATGAAGTAAAATGAATATGAATTGAAAAATAAAACATTTACAAAGTCTATTTATTTGAAATCACTTTGGTAATTGTCAATTCGAGGACATTTGGTAAAGTCGCGATGACACTTCCTGCAGAGTTACGTAACTCCATAAGCCCACACAGATGTAGAGTATCTCGAGTGTCAGTGAATAGCTGGCCAAAGAGTTGCATTGTAAAGATAGTGTTGAGGCCATGCAACAAAGTGGGACAGAAGGGTTCCTTGGTATGGAGCCTTGGATCTTCTCAGCATGGATTCCGTTAATAGATTAAAGGTCACTCAGTGGGTTGGTTGCAGCACTGGTAGTGTGGAGAGAGATAGTTATCTGTGGCTGAAAGTGGCAAATGGACCAACACCTGCAATAATCTTCATTTAGAATCTCAGAAGGAAGGAATGCTAACACAGCCAGGAAGGACAAGAGCCATTAGTGTCAGTGTTGTCACCCACCAAATCCCTACTAACTGTGATTTGTGACTTTAGTCAGACCACAAAGGAACGAGAGAGCATTCAGGGGTTTAGGGGGATGAGCATGCATCCAGGAAGAGAGCATTATCCAAGGACTTGATGTGGGAGGAGGTGCAGCAAGAGATGTGATGGTTTAAAAAGTCCTGACTTCTAAAAATGTCAACCTGGTGAATCTGGATTAGAGAACGAATGTTGTGCCTGACTGTTTTTGTTGAGATCTGGGACTTCATGAAGCAAAGATGTCTCAATGTCTTGTCCTTTATTTGAACATCCCTGATTTGTTGGGACAAAATGCATGCGTATTAAATGCTCCAAAGATGGGTGAAATGCATAAGTGATGCGATAACTGGTTTGGTAGCTCCAGGCCACGACAGATTGAAATCACAAACAATCCAAACTTCTCTTTGCGACAATTGACTGAATGGGATCAATTGGAAAGTCAAGCCAGGTGAGATATTCCATCCCACCCCACCTGCGACTGTTTACCTTCAGGGACACACACCTGGTTAATAAGGTTGGATTTGAGGGTGTCTGTGCTTCCCATGTCGTCTTCATTCCATCCATGGAAGTTTGCCGAGTTCAGATCCACAGTATCCAGGCAATCAAGACTCCTGTGGATAGACTCACTGACTGATGCAAGGTAGCTTTGGCTGTGCAAAGTAGAGTATTGAAGACAGTTTACTAAAAGTAGTTTGCATTCGTTTCATTCATGAACATCTATGAGAATGAGAAATATGAATCATCAGATAAAGAGCAGAGACAGAAACCTGCTCTTCAGTCACTGGCCCTTGCGTGGAGTTGGGAACTCATTGAAATGACGACATCAGATTCTTGGAATGAACCTCAGCTCAATGCGGTCGATGCAGTCAATGCAGTCAATGCAGTGAACGCCTTGCAACCATAGGAGCTCATGTACCCCCCCACCTTCCCCCGCAACTAGCACCCTCCTCCCCCACCTTCCCCCATCCCCTCCCCCGCAACTAGCACCCTCCTCCCCCCATCTCCCCCACCCCTCCCCCCCAACTAGCACCCTCCTCCCCCATCTCCCCCCACCCCCTCCCCGCAACTAGCACCCTCCTCCCCCCATCTCCCCCCACCCTCTCCCCCCAACTAGCACCCTCCTCCCCCATCTCCCCCCACCCCTCCCCCCAACTAGCACCCTCCTCCCCCACCTCTCCCCCCCAACTAGCACCCTCCTCCCCCCATCTCCCCCCACCCCTCCCCCCCAACTAGCACCCTCCTCCCCCATCTCCCCCCACCCCCTCCCCCCAACTAGCCCCCTCCTCCCCCACCCCCTCCCCCCCAACTAGCACCCTCCTCCCCCACCACCCCCCACCCCCTCCCCCCCAACTAGCACCCTCCTCCCCCCATCTCCCCCCACCCCTCCCCCCAACTAGCACCCTCTTCCCCCACCTCCCCCACCCCCTCCCCCCCAACTAGCACCCTCCTCCCCCTCCTCCTCCCACAGAATGTGTTAGCATTAGATTGCAAGCACAGGACACATCATCATCAGTATACTATATATTGAGCTGCAGAATGAACAAAACTCAAAGACATGATTATGTTCACATCCTAACTTAGACAACATTGGGCACGTCTCAACTTAACACAAAAAACACACAAACGTGCTGGAGTAAATCTCTAAAATATCATCACAAAAACGGCCAGAAAAGCTCAGGAGTTTCTGTTTTTATTTCCAGTTCTGCAGTTCTTCTGACTTCCATCAATGGTCCACTTGGTCAAGAGGGTTCAAAGGTTCAACATAAAGAACCCAACCTCATTCAAAATGTCTGGATACAATTCCATATTCATGCCGTCTATAAATGGATACTTTTGAAGCAGAGTTTGATGAGGCCCCTATTTTCACACACGATTCCATTGTCAAGAAGCAAATGGGTGAGAAATCAAGTGATTTTAACCATGAACCAATGTTGTCTTTTTTAGTTACAGATCCAAAGATACATTCCCCCAGTGTCTGATAGTTCTAAACTTTGCTGAATCTTTAATTCTGTTATTTAGACAGAGATTCCTGTAAGAATCCATGGAGCCTAGTGGGAACAGAATGCATGGACCATTCACCACAGAACCAGCGATGCAGGGAAAGATGTGAGGGTGGGGCAGCTTCAATGCAACCAGACAAGATTAATCTGCTCTATAAAAATAAGGAAAGGTAACAATTGCGCTTCATGGATCTAAATTAACCGCTCAATATCTAACATCGATGGGCACTCCTTCAAAGGAAGCCCAGAACAGCACAGACTGAATTTCACTTCTGGATCTTCCCACTAGGAAGTAGCAGGCACACCTTGCTAAAGAACGAACTGCAGATGCTGGAAAATCGAAGGTAGACAAAAATGGTGGAAGTATCCTACCCATCGTCACATACAACAAATAATCCTCCAACACTTTCGCCACCTCCAACGGGATCCCACCATTGGCCACATCTTCCCATCTCCTCCCCTGTCTGCTTTCCGCAGAGACCGATCCCTCCATAACTCCCTGGTCAATTCGTCCCTTCCCACCCAAACCACCCCCTCCCCTGGCACTTTCCCTTGCAACCGCAGGAAATGCTACACTTGTCCCTTTACCTCCCCCTCTTGACTCCATTCAAGGACCCAAGCAGTCTTTCCAGGTGAGTCAGAGGTTCAGCTGCACCTCCTCCAACCTCATCTATTGCATCCACTGCTCTAGGTGTCAGCTTCTCTACATCGGTGAGCCCAAGCGTAGGCTTGGCGATCGCTTCGCCCAGCGCCTCCACTTGGTTCGCATTAACCAACCTGATCTCCCGGTGGCTCAGCACTTCAACTCTCCCTCCCATTCCGAATCCGACCTTTCTGTCCTGGGCCTCCTCCATGGCCAGAGTGAGGACCACCGTAAATTGGAGGAGCAGCACCTCATATTTCGCTTGAACAGTTTACACTAATTTCAAGGTAGTCCCTACTTTCTCCTCCCCTTCTCAGCTCTCCCTCTGCCCAATGTCTCCACCTCTTCCTTTCTTCTTCCCGCCCCCCCACCCTCACATCCTTCGCTCCATAGATGCTGCCTCACCCGCTGAGTTTCTCCAGCATGTTTGTCTACAGCCGTATCTTGCTAGGTGCTTCTCTGCTCATTCAGTGATGAACCAGATTAGCTTCATGGGATATTAAATCTGTCGTGATTTATGGCAATCTTTAGTGTTTGAAATAAGTTACAAATCCCCGAGAGTTTCCAGTTAATAGAGTTGGCAATAAAATATGTCAGGTGGAGAAAATAATATATCCAACACTAAATGAAATTGAGAGTTTACTTTGTGTAAGAAAGCAGAAACCAGACAAAAAACACCGTAATGAAAGTCACAGCTAAAACTAATGCAAACAGCCATTCCAGGGAAGGAATTAAATCAATGGACACACGAGCTTTAATCAGTCAATCATTAGTTTTGTAAAACTAGTCTAGACTGGGATACATATGAGGCAAAGATAGCTTTCACTAAATGGAAACCAACAGAAATCAACAATGGAAGCTGAAAGCAGAGCATCGTAACAGAATATCACATTGTGACCCTAATATTGATAATGCTTGGTTTGTCAGGCAGCATCTGTGAAGGTTCATGTGAGGTTCATGTTTCAGGTGAATGATATCTCTTTATGTCATCCTATTTGGTATGATTTATGAAAATGCTCTAGTTAATGGAATAATGAATGAGACACTGTGTGACACTTTAAAACGACAGATTGAAATGGATCAAATGATGGGCTTACACCAGAGAGCCGAGATGTCCCATCAATAACTCCAGAGGCCAGTGGTGGTGTCGGGCAGGGGGTCCACACTAGCCTGTGGATTTGGGGCAGTGCTTGGCCAAGCCCAGACAATGAATCGGTCCTGTACTCCAGCATTTCTCTCATACCTTGCACCACTGAAATGGCACCTGGACACATTTGTCAGGTTTCTTGACTGAAAGACAGCAGCTTTTTATCCAATTCCGCTTGTTTTATAAAATGCCGGTTTGTTGTTGAGATGACAGCAGAAATGTCCACATGGAAATCAGTGTTTGTGCTTCTTGTCCTTCTCTCGGTTCCAGACCTGTAGGCATGTTGTCCTCCTCTCGGTTCCAGACCTGTAGGCATCCTGCAGCAGGTGCCTAACGACCAGAAAGGTACCAAGACTGTGTTTCTGCAAAGCCCTCGAAATCCATGGGACAGATGTCATGAACTGCAGTGACCTCTCGCTCACCAACACCTCCAGCATCATGCCTTAATGTCACTCACCTTGATCCCTGGCCTTTGTTACAACCATCTGCCTATCAAACTCCCCACCATCACCTGTATCACCTAATACCTGCCAGGCTTTGTCCCACCTCTCCTCTCTTCCAGCTTTCTTCTCCCCCTACAATCAGTCCGAAGGGTCCCGATCCAAAACGTCACCTATCCATGTTCTCCACAGATGCTGCCTGACCCGCTGAGTTACTCCAGCATTTTATGTCTATCTGCATTTATAAATGAATGAAACACTCCAGAGAGGAAGGTAAAAGTGCAAAAATTAACTACATGGAACAAATCTGCACTCCTTAAACCATTAGTTCAATAACATCTGACAGCTTTTCATGAAAAGAGTTTGAAAGGTTTTCTGGCAATGTCAATATAACCATATAACAATTACAGCACGGAAACAGGCCATCTCGACCCTTCTAGTCCGTGCCGAACACGTATTCTCCCCTAGTCCCATCTACCTGCACTCAGACCATAACCCTCCATTCCTTTCCCGTCCATCAGATTGTGATCAGGTTGTGATCAGATTGTGAATGTAAGAAAGGCATTGTTGTTGGAACAGTTTTAAGTAATCAATGAAAGTCTTTATTTTCATCTCCATTGTCCATCCTGCCTTCTATTGGCCCAGTACTGAAGATGAAATCATGAAGACTTTGATAAGAAACTAATATCATACATGTGCTGGCTTATGTACAAGCAGCTGGTCAGAAGATCTGAGAGAATTCATCTGATGGATGATCTGCATGGAACTACAGAAGAATAATAAATAGGGAGTTGCTTTAAAATATTGGGACACTATAAGTATTGTGAGGAACTTATTTAGCTAAAGGGATTGAGTTTTCAGTATGCTTGCTGAGGCTTGAACAGTTGGAGTCCAGGACTGAGAGACAGATGTGCCACAGCTGCCCTTGGCTGGATGGCTGTGCCTGGTATTGCCGACACCCACCAGCCTCACTCGGACCCTGCACCCGACTAAACCTGGCTTTGGACCCCAAACACCCCCCCCCAGATCCCATACCTACAGAGGCAGTGTGGAAAGTAGTTATTTTTACTTTATCTTACTTTGCTTTTTAATCATTTTTATATTTTATGTAATTAAAATTAATTTTTCAAATGTTTAAAGTAATTTTTTGGAATTTTAAAGTTATAAATATTTAATAAGAGTCTTTTAAATGTCCTGAATCATTAAAGTTCCTCAGCCCAGTCTTGCCTCAATGGAAATAGATGCAAAATGCTGGAGTAACTCAGCAGGACAGGCAGCATCCCTGGAAAGAAGGAATAGGTGACATTTTGGGTCGAGACCCTTCTTCAGCCTCAGTGGAAGCCGCCCCCATGCCGGGGGTTCAACACCTTTGCCACGTGTCATCACCACTTGGACCTTACTGTCTGATGTGGGCTAGTTTGGTCCAGCAGCTTTCACCATCCTGATTGTGTTCAGGTTAGTGTGGAGAGTTGAGCGTTGAGTCCAAGCCATGTGGCAGGTACATGTAGCCTTCCGATCAATCTTCCCCGGCTCACTGATTTATTAATTGTGAAGCATTATTTCTGTTTTTGAGTGTGTCAATACATATCTCAGGAAGAACATCATGCTCACTTGTAACATCATTAAAACAAAGCTACTTTGAGAGTTTAGAGTGGAGTTGTCAGGGGACGTGTGCTGGTGATATCACTGTGCATCACATCTACTTGCATTGTCCTCGTCAGGCAAGGTCCATCATTGTCCTACAGGAACAGATGGGGACCTCCATGTTGGTCTGGGAAGTGGTCAGAGATTTATGAGGGTGTTGCCAGGGATTGAGGGTCTGAGCTGTAGGGAGTTGGGCTGGCTTAGACTATATTCCTTGGAGCGCAGAGACTGATGGGTGATCTTATAGAGGTGTATAAAATCATGAGAGGAATGGATAGGGCAAATACACAGAGTCTTTTACCCAAAGTAGGGGAATGGAGAACTAGAGGACATAGGTTTAAGGTGAGAGGGGAAAGATTTAATAGGAACCTAAGGGGTACCTCTTTCATATAGAGGGTGGTGTGTGTATGGAACAAGCTGCCAGAGGTGGTAGTTGAGGCAGGGACTATAACAACATTTAAAAGGCATTTGAGCAGGTACATGTTTAGAGGGATAAGGGCCGAAAGTGGGCAGGTGGGACAGGTGTAGATGGGGCAGCTTGGGGGGCGTGTACAAGTTGGACCATGTTCTGTCAATCTAGGACTCTGTGGCTATGAAGGGGCTGGCTTGAAGGGCCGAATGGTCTACTCCTGCACCTATTGGCTATTGGCTATGACTGAACAGATTAAGCAGATACTGGAAGTTCAAAATGTGAATCACAATTGTCATATTTGGTGGAAATATTTTCATGCTGGTTCTGAACTTTTACATATTTAAGATATATTTTAGGAACAATCTACATTTTAATTTTTGGTCAATTTAGTGGAATATTTTCAGTAATGTAACTTCTTTGACTCCATAAACAGCCGTGTCTGGAGATGGTTTATGTAAAGTCCCAAATGGGTCTACTTGTCAAAGAGAATAGTCGTGAAACTTGGGTCTGTGCTAATGTTCTGGAGTGAGTGCATGAGTGTCCCTGGGCTTGTGAAGGAATCCACAGGTCCGTGTTGTGTTTGTGTTATAGACGGGATCCACAAATCTGTGTTGCCTCTGTCTGGAGTGACCAGAGGACATTGAGGCCTTGATGTGGAAACGAGGTGGCTGCTAATCTCAGCGGAGATGAATCACAGAATCAACAATACCTCTCCACTCCCCAGCAACTACCAATGTTTCATGAAGAAAATGGTTAACATGCCAACTCCTTGACGACAGACCACTGAGAAATAATATGCACACATTATAGCAACAGGCTGCAAAACCATTTAAAAACCATTACAACATAGATGTGTCTTCGTGTCTGGATCTGCAGAATTCCGTCACACATTTGTTGACCATAAAACATGTTGGATAATTGGAAGACTTTTGATTTCTATACTGTGACCCCTGGTGGTGATATTAACTCAATGCACAAACATGTGGTCAAACACAAGGCAATTTTTTAACATATTGACAATATGAAGATGTCAAATAAATATGCAGTGAAATGAATTAGTGATTTCAGGAGGGAAGCTAAATAATAATAAACAACCCACTTCAAAACAATAGAAATATTTTACTCTAATGAAGATTACGATTTTTGTCTGAAAATGTTGTTTAAAATTGTGGAAAATTGAGTAACCAGCACTTTTCTTCATTCAGTCGGGTGTGCCTATAAAATAAAATATCTCCTCATCTTGGCCCCAATCTGAATCCATGTCCTGTGGTCCAAGACTCCTCTGACAATGAAACAACTTCCTTGATCTTAAGCTCTTAAAGAACTCATAAATCCTAAAGGAACATTAAAATTTTCGATGACATCTCTCCTCTTTCTTCCAAATGCTGAGAATATTCCAGTCTCCTCCAGCTCTCCTGACATCACCAGAATCAATCTATGAATCTTTGTCAAACTTCCTTTCTGACAACTACATCCTTCCTTTGGTAAGGAGACTGAAACTGAAAGAACACACAGACCGAGTCTTACCAAGGTCTGATACAGCTGACAAAAAGCTTCCTAGTTCCTGTGTCCCAATCCTCTCATAATAAGCGGCACCATATAACATGCCCTTGCCATTGATTGGTAAACCAGTGCCTATCCAGATGAGCACATGGTAAATAAGACTGATAACTGTGGCCATGGACAGAGGGGGCATTGATCAACTGTCTGTCCATTTACACCTCCCGTATGGACCAGTCTCTATCACACAGACCACTAACCATGTGAGTGTGTATGTCATGGTGTTATACACTGGCTGGGATCATGGCATACCAAACTGTAACAGAATGGGTGGTAAATTTGGTCTCAACCTATGTGAAATAGATAACTTTGGAAAAGCAAAAGGAACAGGTGGCACATAAATATCTCATTCAGCTCAGAAAAGGAGCCTGTTCAAATCAGTCAGTGAGATGTCAAACAATCAAAGAAAGTGCAACTATTGCCAACATTAAAGACAACACAGCAGTTATCTTCTGGAAAACACTGTGAGAAATATAGAACTGATCAAATTTGCTGAGCTACAATTTCTTCAGTACTATTACCTGATGTAAAAAGCATTGAATGCCTTAGAGGTGATGCCAAGGTACTTGGGACCACAAATTGGTGTCAGGATGTGGTGCGAGTACAATACATCTAAGGCGATGGTGCCATTAATCCCCATCTGTGCAGTGATTGCTTGAAAGGACTGGTGGTTGTACAGGAGAGCTGTCACACTGGGAGGCAGAAGGTGCAACGGCTCTCAGTTTGTGCAGAAATCACATCCTGATTCAACTCTAATTGGACCCACAGGCAGTTGCTTTTATATCACATCCAGCATGCTTGTTCTAAGGCTCCAAACATCAATACCAACAAATTATTTTATATTTACTGCCTTTAACATAACTAGATTTGCCAGGATGCTTCCAAGACATCTTATTTGTAAACATATGGCCTCAATTCCACAGAAACCTTTTGGAAAATTGTGTTTTAGGAACAGTATATTGATAATGGTCAGGAGAGATCAGGATCGAATCCGGGTCTCCTGCGCTGTGAGGCAGTAACTCTACCAGCTATCCCACCTGCACCTCCCAATGTGTAGGGACTTGAACATTGTTGAACAATTTCACCATTTTTTAAACATTGTCGTGACATAAAGCCATGTCGTGGAAACAGAGTGAAGGTCCTGATCTTTGAAGGTGGTGTCCACAATTCGGTAAGTCTATGCGTCACTTACAACATAACTGGCTCATGCTGTGGGTGTTAACCTTGTTGCCCAAATACCCATGTCATGTTGAGGTTGATCTTGAATGGAGCAGGATTCTTTAAAGTGCTCTGTTCAGAGTGTGATCATTAATGTATCTCCAATTCTGCTAATGAGAATCAAGCGTGATTGAAGACTTTTTAAGATAAAAATGAAAGCAAACCAAGCATTTATCCCATTAGCTGTACATGCTGCCAACATTTTACAGCCTGACAGGTTAATTTCATCACAGTTAAATGTAGTTTTTGCTTCCCAGATACTTCATGCTTTCTCTCAGTAATGGGCATCAGGGACTGCTCTCCTTGCCATGAAGAGATCAAGTCCCGATCTGCCAGGAAAGATACTGGAGATAGGAGATAATGAATTAATTTAAAAAACTGCCGTTACCTTAAAATAATGCAATGAAGGGAAACATTATCAGTGCAGAATCATACAAAGATGAATGGGTTGGGGAGGCCACATGATTTGCGGGACTTGCAGGAGTCCAGCCAAAAACTAGTCTGACACGAGATGTGACGTGTTTATTCTCTCCAATACAGCTCCCTCCTCCATCCAGGTCACGGGCGTTGCCCGGCCTTAAATACCAACTCAGGTACCGAACACATGACTCGCGCCTCCCACACCAAGACGCCGCCCTTGAGAGCCGATGGTTCGTTGTGCCCTTGGGTTGCCACCAGGTGCCGCCACATGACCCCCCCCCCAGAACCAGAGGCACCGAACCGGACGGGACGCCAAATGAGGCGGTCCAAACGCGCAGATACAATCCCACGCCTCGGGCGCTTGCTCGGTTCGGGAGAATCTCCTGGAGCCCGCGACGGCGGACGCCCGCGACGGGGAGGTTGAGCCACATGGACTGGCTCGCTTGGGTCCAAGTGGGCTGGATTCAAATGACCCACAGACACCGTTTCACGCCGGTCTCCCATGTCCAAAACAAATGCAGTAAGCCCGTGACCCAGCACGCGAAAGGGGCCTTCATACGGGCGCTGCAAGGGTGACCTGTGGGAGTCACGGCAAAGAAAAACGTACGGGCAGCTCATCAGTGGCAGTGGCACATGGGAAAGGGCCACTCCATGACCCGACGTTGGGATGGGAGACAGAGCGCCGACCCTCTCCCGCAAGCGGATCAGCACTGATGACGGGGGTTCCTGGGACTCAGCAGCAGGGACAAACTCCCCGGGGACGGTGAGCGGAACACCATGTACCAACTCCGCGGAGGATGATGACAGATCCTCCATGGGGGCCGTCCGAATCCCCAACAGGACCCACGGCAACTCGTCCATCCACCCAGGGCCTGTGAGACGAGCCTTCAGGGCAGCCTTCAGACAGCGGTGGAACCGCTCCACCAAACCATTTGACTGGCGATGGTACGCTGTAGAACGGAGGATGTCCCCGACAATTATCACCCTGTTCGGGTTGTTCGAGTTCCTGACTCCAGATCAGAAGACTGCGTGTTCGAATCACGTCGGGGTCACCAGTGTAGCGGGGACTCGCAGGAGTCCAGCCAAAAACTATTCGGACACAAGTTGTGTGGACTAGACATGTTTATCCCTCTCCAATACAACTCCCTCCTTACTCCAGGTCACGGGCATTGCCCAGCCTTAAATACCAACTCAGGTACCAACCCCGTGTCGAACGCCTCCCACACCAAGACGCCGCCCTCTAGAGCCGATGGTTCGTTGTGCCCTCGGGTTGCCACCAGGTGCCGCCACACAGAGATAATTTCCTCATTCCAGATGCGCCAACTGTTCCCAAGTTTCTTTGGGCACCAGAGAAGTAATATATTCTTCACCGCATTCTGCACCGCATTCTACACCGCATTCTTCACCGCATTCTGCACCGCATTCTACACCGCATTCTACACCGCATTCTTCACCGCATTCTGCACCGCATTCTGCACCGCATTCTGCACCGCATTCTGCACCGCATTCTACACCGCATTCTTCACCGCATTCTGCACCGCATTCTGCACCGCATTCTACACCGCATTCTTCACCGCGTTCTACACCGCGTTCTACACCGCGTTCTACACCGCGTTCTATACCGCATTCTTCACCGCATTCTACACCGCATTCTACACCGCATTCTTCACCGCATTCTGCACCGCATTCTACACCGCATTCTACACCGCATTCTTCACCGCGTTCTACACCGCGTTCTACACCGCATTCTACACCTCTCCATCTGGCCTGAACTCTGTCACGGTTAGATGTAGCAGGTGGGCAGAGATGAAGATTTAAATAAATGTAACGCCCTCAGTGAGGAAGTCTGGTCCTCGGCAGCTCCAAATAAACAAGGAGCCTGAAGAAGGATCTTGACCCAAAACGTCACCTATTCCTTTTCCCCAGAGATGCTGCCTGACCCACTGAGTTACTCCAGCATTTTGCGTTTATCTTCAGTTTAAACTAGCACCTGTAGTCCCTTCCTACACAAGGAGCAACAATACAGTGTGCGCTAGATATACACAGAAGGCCTCTGTCAGCTTCATCCATCACTTGAGAACATATAAAACCAGAGTCTTCCTCAACCGTAGGAGCCTGGAGAAGGGGAGGAAGTTTAACGGAGGTCGCTGCTATGATTTCCCAGGTTCAAGACTGTTCAGGGAATTTAAATATCATCGCTTCTGAGGGGCGATTGAAACAAATACACATTGTGTGTGAAGACCAGGCAGTGAGCCCTTTGTCCCTTCACTCCTGGCCACTACATGGGGTGAACAATGGATCAGCGAGAGTTTCATCACCTGCCGATGAGTGAATGACGGAGGAAATGAAACCAGCTCAGTGAACGTGAAATCAGCCTATGGGCAGATGCTGCTGGTAATTAGAGTCAGTAGGTAATTGAATAATTTCATCAATACCAGGACATTAGTGTCGATTAAACATAATGAGAGGTGTTCTTGGCTGTGCTCGGGGGCGCCCTCTGCAGCTTTCCTATGCCACTGCGCTGTACATGAGCTGTGTGACTGGGCTGAATATTGTCAACAAGCTGGACTGACGTTAGCAACATTCTGTTGCATGGTCTTCTGGCCCGTTGTGGTCTGAGCTGTGTGCAGGGCTTGCACAGACAAGGAAGCACCTTCTTTTCAAATACAGACTCATTCAAATGCATCTAGCAATACCAGACATTTAGTTCAGTTTATTATTTAGTTTAGTCTAATTTATTATCGTCACGTTTGTCGAGGTACAGTGAAAAGCTTTTGTTGTTGCGTACTATCCAGTCAGCAGAAAGACAATACATGATTACAATCTAGCCGTCCACAGTGTACAGATACAGGATAAAGGGAATAACATTTGGTGCAAAGTAAAGTCCAGTAAAGTCCGATTAAAGATAGTCTGAGAGTCTCCAATGAGGTAGATGGTAGTGTAAGAAAGAACTGCAGATGCTGGTTTAAATAGACATAAAATGCTGAAGTAGCTCAACGGGTGAGTTACTCTTCAGTCTGAAGAAGGGTTTCGACCCGAAATATTGCACATTCCTTCTCTCCAGAGATGCTGCCTCACCCGCAAGGTAGATTGTAGGTTAGGACCGCTCTCTAGTTGATGAGAGGATTGTCCAACTGTTATCAAGCAACAGAGCCAAATAAATTAGTCCACATCTTGGCTGCCAGTGTGGCCCAGTTAGTCCCTCAGTCCCCTCACCCCTCAGTCACTCACCCTACCACCCCTCAGACAGTGACCCTCCAACACCTCAGATAGTCCCTCACCTTGAATAGTCACTCCCCCTCCCCCCCCTGTCTCCCCACCCCTCTGTCCCCTCACCCTCCCACCCTTGGGCCATCCAACACCTTGGTCCCTCAGCTTGGCCCAACCTCAGATAATCAACTCCCCCCCACCACACAGCTCAGTTAGTCCCCTCACCTCTCAGTTATTCTCCCCCCCCCTCCACTCAGTGATGTTCCGTGCTGTTGTGTGTTCATTCCCTCCACAGACACTGACCCACACACTGAGTTCCTCCAGCACTTTGTTTTTTACAACAGACTATACTTTGAACAATACATCAATGGTTGAAAATTGCTCGTTAACATCCTGAGATCAAAAAAGATGCACAGAAAATGCAAGTCCTTTCAGATTGGGCAGATGAGACGATATCCCAGTAATTCCAATCTGTGCATCGTAGGGTTACACTGCTCACCATAATGTTTGGGACAAAGACCCATCATTTATTTATTTGCCTCTGTACTCCACAATTTGAGATTTGTAATAGAAAAAAAATCACATGTGGTTAAAGTCAGATTTTAATAAAGGCTGTTTTTATACATTTTGGTTTCACCCTGTAGAAATTACAGCAGTGTTTATACATAGTCTCCCCATTTTAGGGCACCATAATGTAGTGATGTTACAAAACTTACCTTCAGCGGCGCTGCAGTTCTGCCACTGGCCGTGTGCGCGACTTTAAGGGAGGGGGCGGTGGGGGGGGAGGGGCGGGCTGCTCGGGCTGCTCGGGCTGCTAGCTGATGCAGAAAAATCGTTCCGACTTCAATTACCGATCTTTTTTTTTTAAATCGCGAGACAATTTCATAATTATATTAAAATAAAAAGCGACTTCTAACGCCTACAACATGACGGATCTCAAGTACGGGACAAAACACGGTGTTAGTCGTTTATTTTACATATAAACTTGCTTCTTGGGATGACTTTCATCAATCCTCTATAAGCGAAAATGTGATTTGGGCCCCATACGAACCGGTAGTGTTTTTCCTGCCGATATGGGATTCAAATTCACCGCAAATGCAACGTTCCAATCGATTGCGTTCCAGAAGCAAGATGATTAAAATGCCTATTTTGTTTGGAGATAAGCCGTGAAAATTGTCTATATTTTGTCTTAATCTCTCTCTCCATGATCATTATTTTTAAACTAAATATTCACAACAGTTTGAGTCACATGTATTGTACAAAAAACAATAATTTGATATTTTGGGTGGATGTTTCTAGATTAATTTATGGGAATTAAACATTAAATTCCTTCCATCTGGGATATAAATTCATGACAGTGAGATTTAAAAATCATGTTATATTGTGAATTCTTGTGTGAATGGGATTAGTTTGTTATTTGGATACTTAGGCTACTTAAAAAAATTATCCTTTTCTCAAGAAATGGAATCTACAGCACATTGTTAGTGGGAAAGTAGTGGGCAGAAAGGCATGTCATGCGTGGTTTGAAGAGCAAAAACATGTAGTTTACAATGCCAACATTGAAAAGTTGAGGAAAAACAAGGTGTACAGAGTTGCTTATTGGTTACAATCTGAGGAGTATGATGATGCTACTGATTATGATATGCCAATGTACCAGCTAGCAACTGATCTTCTCCATAAAGACTTGGTCTATTGCTAGAAATTGTAATTTATTTACCTATCTGTTACAGACGTACAGCATATAATACAATAATATTAAAGTTCTGATTTGAGAATATCACATTTTTGAATTTTCAAGGCAGTCTGGGTGTTTATTACTATTTCCGTCACAACGGTCAATTTTGTAATTAGCTACAATTAGGTAATTAACTAATTATATGCTTTAATTTCAGGTCATCCAAGTAAGATGTTTTATATTTGTTTCCGAATGCTTCAATCTATAATAACTGAAAATTTCATTCTTGTTTTTTAAGAAAGTTATTGGCTTTTGACTGTCCTCGATCACAGCTTTTGTGTTAAGTCAATGGAAAAGCAAGATGCTAATTTCCGAGTATGAAAATGGCCATAACTTTTTAAATACTGAAGATATGAAAGTGAATTAGGTGTCAAATTAAACTTATTTTTATGCTTTATCTGATGGGATTTTAAAATCTCAAAATGTTGTAACGTTGCTACATAATGTTTGGGACACAGCAATGACACGTAAATAAATGTAGTCATGCATGAAGCCTGCGATTCATGGACATCACCAGTTGCTGGGTGTCTTCTCTGGTGATGCTCTGCCAGGCCTGTATTGCAGCCATCTTTAGCTTATGCTTGTTTTGGGGGCTAGTCCCCTTCAGTTTTCTCTTCAGCATATAAAAGACATGCACAATTGGGTTTCAGATCAGGTGATTGACTTGCCCACTCAAGAATTGACCATTTTCTAGCTTTGAAAAACTCCTTTGTTGCTTTAGTAGTATGCTTGGGATCATTGTCTTGCTGTAAAATGAACCGCCGGCCAATGAGTTTTGAGGCATTTGTTTGAACTTGAGCAGATAGGATGTGTCTATACACTTCAGAATTCATTATGCTACTACCATCAGCAGTTGGTATAATCAATGAAGATAAGTGAGCCAGTACCTTCAACAGCCATACATGCCCAGGCCATAACACCCCCACCACCGTGTTTCGCAGATGAGGTGGTGTGCTTTGGATCTTGGGCAGTTCCTCCTCTCCTCCATACTTTGCTCTTGCCATCACTCTGATACAAGTCGATCTTCATCTCATCTGTCCACAAGACCTTTATCCAGAACTGTGGTTGCTCTTTTAAATACTTCTTGGCAAACTGTAATCTGGCCATCATATTTTTGCAGCTAATCAGTGGTTTGCATCTTGCACTGTAGCCTCTGTATTTCTGTTCATGAAGTCCTCTGCGGACAGTGGTCATTGACAAATCCACACCTGACTCCTGAAGAATGTTTCTGATCTGTCGGACAGGTGTTTGTGGATATTTCTTTATTATTAGCAATGTTACAAAATTTTGAGATTTTAAAAATCAAGTCTGTAATTTATCCCATCAGATAAAGCATAAAAAGAAGTTTAATTTGACACCTAATTCACTTTCATATCTCAAGTATTTAAAATGTTATGGCCATTTTCATACTCGGAAATGAGCATCTTGTTCCATATTGATTTTCTATGGACATAACAAAAAAGCTGTGATCGTGAACAGTCAAAAGCCTATAACTTTCTTAAAAATTAAGAGAACTGAATGAAATTTTCAGTTATCATAGATTGAAGCATTCTGAAACAAATATAAAATAATCTTACTTGGATGACCTGAAATTAAAGCATATAATTAGTTAGTTACCTAATTGTAGCTAATTTCAGACTTCAATTACTAGATCTAAACATCTATCCATTTTTTAATAAATGATTAACATTTTTAAATAGCCTAAATGTCCAAATAATATTCACAAATAATTCACAATAAAACATGATTTTTAAATCTCATTTACATTAATTTATAGACCAAATGGAAGGAATTTAGTGTTCAATTGCTGTAAATAAATGCCCATTTAAATCAGCTTTCCAGTGGGTTCCTGTGAACGCGCTGGTTTGGAACGTTCACATTGCGGTAGATTTGTGCCCCCAAATGCCCAGAAAAATACTGCGGGATATAATGGGGCCAAAATGAGCTACTCGCAATATTAAACTTTGTATAAAGGGATCTTAAGAAGCCCTTTTTAATGTAAAAATATGCAACCTACCTTCAGTTGCCTGCTTTATGAGACCCTGCGGTTGCTGGCGGTCGCGGGTTTAGAGATTGATTTTTAAACTACTATAACTATTATTCAAGGCCTTTAAAACTAATAATAGCTTTTGCGACGGGGACTTCCAGCGATTTTTCGTTAATAATTAACTAGGCTGAACATCTTCGATTTGAACAGCCTAGAGAAAATCGCGTTTTAAACCCGCCCCCTCTAAACGGCGCCAAAATCGTGCACACCCGCAGCGGCAGATTTTCAACGATGCTTCAGGTAGGCTTTGCAACATACCTATTATTATAGATAGAATTCTTCTGTCATCAGCTGTGGTGGTCTTCCTTGGCCTGCCAGTCCCTTTGTGATTAGTAAGCTAACCAGTGCTCTCTTTCTTCTTAATGATGTTCCAAACAGTTGATTTTGGTAAGTCTAAGGGTTGGCTGGTGTCTCTAACAGTTTTATTCTTGTTTCTCAGTTTCATAATGGCTTCTTTAACTTTCATTGGCACAACTTTAGTCCTCATGTTGATAAACACCAATAAAAGTTTCCAGAGGTGATGGAAAGACTGGAGGAAAGACTAGGTGCTGAGAGCTCTCTTAAACCTGCATTAAGGAGGCAATTAAACACACCTGAGCAATTACAAACACCTGTGAAGCCATGTGTCCCAAACATTATGGTGCCCTGAAATGGGGGGACTATGTATAAACACGGCTGTAATTTCTACACGGTGAAACCCGTGTGAGGACGTGGCGCCGACGGACGAGAGGCCGAAGCAAAGAAGTTGAAGCCAAAGAACCGAATGGAAACGAGGCTGAAAGGCCAATAAACCGAAGGATTACAAATAGGAAACGCCTAAAAACCGAAAGGGCGGGACGCCTTAAAGCAAACTCACCGAATTGCCGCTCTGTCGAAACGCCACCTACCCAAAAGGCGACGCCACCTACAGGCCAACGGTCCAACTGCCGCTTTTCGTTGCCGGGGGGCGGGACTTGTCAGCGATTGGTCCAGACCCCCGCGCCCATCACATCACTGTGAAGGCATGAACATTGTCCCAAACCTCCGCTCCACCCGACCCACAGCCTGCGGATGGTGGCCATAGGACAGTGGGGGCTGTCCCGAGGGATGCGCACCTTCGGCTGCTTTCAACTTGGTGCTTGTGTGGGAAAATGAACCCCACGCTCCCATCTCCCCCTTCTCTCTCCCCCTCTCTCTCCCCCTCTCTCTCTCTCTCCCTTCTCTCTCTCCCTTCTCTCTCCTCCTCTCTCCCCCCTCTTCTCTCTCCTCCTCTCTCTCCCTCATCTCTCTCTCCTCCTCTCTCCCCCCTCTTCTCTCTCTCCTCCGACTCCACCCGTGGGAGCGTCCCACAGTCACTGACCGCGATGCACCGCCATTGGACCACAGCCCCTGCGGGTAGAGATGGAAGAGAGAGAGAAGGGAGAGAGGGGGAGAGAGAAGGGAGAGAGAGAAGGGAGGGAGAGAGAAGGGAGAGAGGAGGAGAAGAGAGAAGAGAGAAGAGTGGACAGAGAGGGGGGGAGACTGGAGCATGGGGTTCATTTTCCCACACAAGCCATAGGTGACTGGGAAATCTGAACCCAAGCACCAAGTTGAAAGCAGCCGAAGGTGCGCATCTCTCGGGACAGCCCCCACTCTCCCACGGACACCATCCGCAGGCTGTGGGTCGGGTGGAGCGGAGGTTTGGGACAATGTTCATGCCTTCACAGTGATGTGATGGACGCGGGGTTCTGGACCAATCGCTGATGTCCCACCCCCGGCAATGT
The DNA here is from genome assembly GCF_010909765.2 of Amblyraja radiata. NCBI lineage: Eukaryota > Metazoa > Chordata > Chondrichthyes > Rajiformes > Rajidae > Amblyraja > Amblyraja radiata. Next base: position 195,423 of record NC_045978.1, read on the forward strand.
CATGTCCATTATTGGACGTTTCTGTTGAGCGGCAGTCGGCACGTTGGCCTGTAGGCGACGCCGCCGTTTGGGTAGGTGGCGTTTCGACTGAGCGGCTAATCGGTAAGTTTGCGTTTAGGCGACGCAGCTTTTCGGTTCGTTGGCTTTTAGGCGTCCCACCCTTTCGGTTAGTAAGCGTTTCGTCTTCGGACTCTTTCCGTTTATTGGCGTTTCGGTCTCGTTTCCATTCGGTTCTTTGGCTTCGACCTCTTTGCTTCAGCTTCTTGTCTGTCGGTGCCAAGTTCGGGTACCGGTGAAAACAAAATGTATAAAAATACTCTTTAATAAATGTGCACTTTTTAATCAATGTGCGCTTGATCAATGTCTCTTTAATCAATATGCACTTTAACCACATAAGATTTTTTTTCTATTACAAAACTCAAATTGTGGAGTACAGAGGCAAATAAATAAATGATGGGTCTTTGTCCCAAACATTATGGAGGGCTCTGTATGTGGGAAGAAATATGCAAATATATTAAAATAAAATAGTTCTTTAAATGTGTAAGAAGGAACTGCAGATGCTGGTTTAAACCAAAGATAGACACAAAATGCTGGAGTAACTCAGCGTGACAGGCAGTGTCTCTGGAGAGAAGGAATGGGTGATGTTTCGGATCGAGCCCATTCTTTGGACTTCTTTAAATGTTCACTTTACATATATCTTGTTTAGTAACGTGAGGACTGGAAAGGATAGTAACTGTGAGTGTTCCAGCTGAAATGCGTTCTAATTACATTAGTCCATAGATCCATAGGTTCTTGGAGCAAAATTAGACCATTCGGCCCATCAAGTCTACTCCGCCATTCAATCATGGCTGATCTATCTTTCCCTCTCAACCCCCATTCTCCTGCCTTCTCCCCATAACCCCTGACACCCGTACTGATCAAGTATACATTACCATTAAATAGTTTTGTCTGATAATATAAATGTTGATGTAAATCTATAATTACTGACTCAATAATGGTGAGTACACATCGCTGATATATGCACCATACAGATATGTAAGTATGTAAGTACTGACTATCACACAGACAGAATGTCACCTCTACCTGTTGACCACAATTGTTCAGCTTTGCTACAATATCCCATCAATGATTCAGGTTATGTTGGTCAGGTGCAACAATGGCATCAAAGTCAGGCACATCCCTGTTGCCAATATCACGAAGGACGTACTGACTCCCTGAGCCTCAACCTTCACGCCCGGCTGCCATCAACAAAATATTCTACAAGTGTTCGACTATGTTTGTTTTTAAAGTGCTCTATAAATAAAATAATAATAATTATTATTATTATTAAACCAATTTCAAGGCATCTCTTATTTTGCCCTTCAGGTTAGTTTGGACAGAGGAGTGAATAACAAGTTACATTAGGGGTCGGCAGCCTATGGCCCATGGGCCAGATCCGACCCGTAACCCGAAATCATCCGGCCCGCAGGCGGTTTTTTTTCAATTAGTTTCCGCGACCTGGGTGCTACAGCCAGTCCCGGGGCACGCAGGTGAGCTGGGTGGTACAGCCAGTCCCAGGGGGCACGCAGGTGAGCTGGGTGGTACAGCCAGTCCCGAGGCACGCAGGTGAGCTGGGTGGTACAGCCAGTCCCAGGGGCACGCAGGTGAGCTGGGTGGTACAGCCAGTCCCGGGGCACGCAGGTGAGCTGGGTGGTACAGCCAGTCCCGAGGCACGCAGGTGAGCTGGGTGGTACAGCCAGTCCCGGGGCACGCAGGTGAGCTGGGTGGTACAGCCAGTCCCGGGGGGCACGCAGGTGAGCTGGGTGGTACAGCCAGTCCCGGGACACGCAGGCGAGCTGGGACCTGCAGAAAACGAATTAAAAACGTGAAACCGAATGCGAAAAACAACACCAAGTGTCACACTATGGCGATAGATGCGGCCCGCCATCCGCTCACAGACGTGGGTCCTGGCCCTTATGCAGAACAAGGTTGCCGACTCCTGAGTTACATTTTATGTGCGTATGTAGGTATCACCAAAACTAGCTCATCATTACACAGTATTCCTGAGGATTTACTTCCTCCCCACAGCACCAATTCACATCTACAACTCACGTTTGACAAATGGACGTGTGTTCAGGGGACTGAGCCGCCCACCAACACATTCTTTGCCCAAAATCATCGTTGCCATTGACCGATCGAAAAGTACAATCTAATGCCGGCAGGAAAATGTCAAACATTTTCCATGTGAGCAGAGTCTGATTTTTAAGAATATTATTGTAACTCCCTACTGAGAATCTGGTTACTATCTGAGACTTCTGACGGTAAGGGACAAGTCATGGAGTCATAGCTGAGTTATCTTGGATTTGTCACCTCAAGCCTCTCGCATTTGCTCATTGCAGTGATGGTCCTTGCCTTGTATAGATTGGTTGCTTCACCAATGCAATGCTTTATTATTAGAAGCTCCACCTACTACACTTCATATTATCACAACCCAACTCGTGCTGGCAGTCCATGCTGTTCCACAGTGGAAGCAACACGCTGGAGTGTGATATATGTGTGTTTCAATAAATACTGTTGCACCATGTTTGTGAGGATGACTGGGTCAATTGACACCTTGCACTAGGGTCTGCAATTTGGAAACACTTGATTTCAGGAACTTTTCAATAACATGGAGATTTCGCTAAAGAATGTGAAGAGCATGGAAATGAAACATCCTGATTGCTGATGGGAAAGTAGATCTGAGCATCAGAGTAAGATCAAAGCGAAAGGAAGGGAGGGACTCACTTGCGCTGGCTGATCTGCTCACTCAGGGACTGTTGCGTGGCCTTCAGGTAACTCTGCCGTCGTGCTGCTGTCTTTGGCGATGGTTTGGGGCTCATCTCAGAGTCTTCACTGTCATCGTCTCCCATCGCCTTAATGTAACTGCCACTGCGCATCCGTCGACAGGGAATCTCCCCGACTCTTCCTCGTGAAAGGGTGCTATTCCAATCATCATGAAGAGGAACCTGCTCAAGATGGAGAACTTATTAGACCAACCACTTCCTACTTCACATAGAAAGCAACAGCAGAGTGGTTCGAGGAAGACTGGCCATGCAAAGTGACAACATGTAATGTTGCTCAAAACTTGCAGAAAAAAATGCTTGACCCTGTCAAACGATGCAGACGAGGACAGCATCCATCCACCCGACTGTCAGGTGGAATTGTTAACACCAATAAAAGCACCAACATGCTCAAAGGCCAGCCTGAAAATATCCCATCCAAAGTGAGTGGTCATTTTGTGATTACAGGTTATATATATTCTATATTACAGACCATATACATTCTATATCACACACCACGTATATTCTATATTACAGACCATATATATTCTATATCACATACCATATATATTCTATATCACAGACCATATATATTCTATATCACAGACCATATATATTCTATATCACAGACCATATATATTCTATATCACAGACCATATACAGTACATTCAGAAAGTATTCAGCCCCCTTCACTTCTTCCACGTTTTGTTACGTTACAGCCTTATTCTAAAATGGATTAAATTCATTTTTTTAATCAACAATCCACACACAATAGCCGACAATAAAAAAGCGAAAACAGGTGTTTAGAAATTTTTGCAAAATAATTTAAAATAAATAACTGAAATATCACATTTACATAAGTATTCAGACCCTTTACTCAGTACTTTATTGAGGCACCTTTGGCAGTGATTACAACCTCAAGTCTTCTTGGGTATCACGCTACAAGTTTGACACACCTGTATTTGGGTAATTTCTCCCATTCTTTTCTGCAGATCCTCTCAAGCTCTGTCAGGTTGGATGGGGAGTGTTGATACACAGCTATTTTCAGGTCCCTCCAGAGATATTCGATCGGGTTCAAGTCCGGGCTCTGGCTGGGCCACTCAAGGACATTCACAGACCTGTCACAAAGCCACTCTTGCGTTGTCTTGGCTGTGTGCATAGGGTCATTGTCCAGTTGGAAGGTGAACCTCCACCCCAGTCTGAGGTCCTGAATGCTCTGGAGCAGGTCTTCATCAAGGATCTCTCAGTACTTTGCTCCGTTCATCTTTCCCTCGATCCTGACTAGTCTCCCAGTTCCTGCCGCTGAAATATATATTACCACAGCATGATGCTGCCACCACCATGCTTCACCGTAGGTATGGTATTGGCCAGGTGATGAGCGGTGACTGGTTTCCTCCAGACATGACGCTTGGCATTCAGGCCAACGAATTCAATCTTGGTTTCATCAGGTCAGGGAATCTTGTTTAGGTGCCTTTTGGCAAACTCCAAGCGGGCTGTCATGTGTCTTTAACTGAGGAGTGGCTTCTGTCTGGCCACTCTACAATAAAAGCCTGATTGGTGGAGTGCTGCAGATATAGTTGTCCTTCTGGAAGTTTCCCCCATCTCCACAAAGGAACTCTGGAGCTCTGTCAGAGTGACCATCGGGTTCTTGGTCACCTCCCTGACCAAGGCCCTTCTCCCCCGATTGCTCAGTTTGGCCGGGCGGCCAGCTCTATGAAGAGTCCTGGTGGTTCCAAAGTTCTTCCATTTAAGAATGACGGAGGCCACTGTGCTCTTCGGGACCTGCAATGCTGCAGAAATTGTTTTATACCCTTCCCCAGATCTGTGCCTCAACACAATCCTGTCTCGGAGGTCTACAGACAATTCCTTCATCTTCATGGCTTGGTTTTCGCTCTGACATGCACTGCCATCTGTGGGACCTTATTTAGACAGGTGTGTTCCTTTCCAAATCATGTCCAATCAATTTAATTTACCACTTGTGGACTCCAATCAAGTTGTAGAAACATCTCAAGGATAATCAATGGAAATAGGATGCACCGAAGCTCAATTTTGAGTCACAACAAAGGGTCTGAATACTTACGTAAATGTGATATTTCAATTATTTATTTTTAATTATTTTGCAAAAATTACTAAACACCTGTTTTCGCTTTTATATTATGAGGTATTGTGCGTAGATTGATGATTTAAAAAAATGACTGTAATCAATTTTAGAATAAGGCTGTAATGTAACAAAATGTGGAAAAAGTGGTCTGAATACTTTCTCAATGCACTGTATATTCTATATCACAGACCATATATATTCTATATCACACACCATATATATTCTATATTACAGACCATATATATTCTATATCACACACCACATATATTCTATATTACAGACCATATATATTCTATATCACACACCACATATATTCTATATCACAGACCATATATATTCTATATTACAGACCATATATATTCTATGTCACACACCATATATATTCCATATCACAGGCCATATATATTCTATATGACAGGCCATATATATTCTATATTACAGGCCATATATATTCTATATTACAGACCATATATATTCTATATCACACACCATATATATTCTATATGACAGGCCATATATATTCTATATTACAGGCCATATATATTCTATATCACAGGCCATATATATTCTATATCACAGGCCATATATATTCTATATGACAGGCCATATATATTCTATATTACAGGCCATATATATTCTATATCACAGGCCATATATATTCTATATCACAGGCCATATATATTCTATATGACAGGCCATATATATTCTATATTACAGGCCATATATATTCTATATCACAGGCCATATATATTCTATATCACAGGCCATATATATTCTATATCACAGGCCATATATATTCTATATTACAGACCATATATATTCTATATGTCCGTCTGTCTTTTTTAAAATATTTTGTCCCGTTAAATGTATGTTTTTGATTCTAGTTTTTTTTTTAGCTGTGTATATGTGGGGGGTGGGAAACAATAGACAACAGACAATAGGTGCAGGAGTCGGCCATTCGGCCCTTCGAGCCAGCACCGCCATTCAATATGATCATGGCTGATCATCCCCAATCAGTACCCCGTTCCTGCCTTCTCCCCATATCCCCTGACCGCTATTTTTAAAAGCCCTATCTAGCTCTTTCTTGAAATTATCCAGAGAACCTGCCTCCACCGCCCTCTGAGGCAGAGAATTCCACAGACTCACCACTCTCTGTGAGAAAAAGTGTTTCCTCGTCTCCGTTCTAAATGGCTTACTCCTTATTCTTAAACTGTGGCCACTGGTTCTGGACTCCCCCAACATCGGGAACATGTTTCCTGCCTCTAGCGTGTCCAAACCCTTAACAATATTATGTTTCAATGATATCTCATCCTTCTAAACTCCAGAGTGCACAAGCCCAGCTGCTCCATTCTCTCAGAATATCACAGTCCCGCCATCCCGGGAATTAAACTTGTAAACATACGCTGCACTCCCTCAATAGCAAGAATGTCCTTCCTCAAATTAGGGGTCCAAAACTGCACACTATACTCCAGGTGTGGTCTCACTAGGGCTCTGTACAACTGCAGAAGGACCTCTTTGCTCCTGTATTCGATTCCTCTTGTTATAAAGGCCAACATGACATTCGCTTTCTTCACTGCCTGCTGTACCTGCATGCTTACTTTCATAGACTGATGAACAAGGACCCCCAGATCCTGTTGTACTTCCCCTTATCCCAACTTGACGCCATTTAGATAGTAATCTGCCTTCCTGTTTTTGCTACCAAAGTAGATAATTTCACATTTATCCGCATTAAACTTCATCTGCCATGCATCTGCCCACTCCCCCAACCTGTCCAAGTCACCCTGCATTCTCATAGCATCCTCCTCACAGTTCACACTGCCACCCAGCTTTGTGTCATCTGCAAATTTGCTAATGTTACTTTGAATCCCTTCATCCAAAATCATTGATGTACATTGTAAATAGCTGCAGTCCCAGCACCGAGCCTTGCGGTACCCCACTAGTCACTGCCTGCCATTCTGAAAGGGACCCATTAATCCCTACTCTTTGTTTCCTGTCTGCCAACCACTTCTCTATCCATGTCAGCACTCTACCCCCAATACCATGTGCCCTAATTTTGCCCACTAATCTCCTATGTGGGACCTTCTCAAATGCTTTCTGAAAGTCCAGGTACACTACATCCACTGGCTCTCCCTTGTCCATTTTCCTAGTTACATCTTCAAAAAATTCCAGAAACCGTTTAATCTCTTCCCTGTACGGGGACCCGACTTTTCCCTGTCGGGTCTCCGGTGTCGTTGGGCCTAATACCGTGGAACCGGCAGCGGCCTCCAACCGGAACCAACCTGAGGACTCCAGTCGCGGAGCCTGCGGACTCACCATCGCGGAGTCTGCGGACTCACCATCGCGGAGCATCGGAGCAGGAAGAGCTGTGGTGGCGCGTGGCTGCAACCCGACCGGAGATTCGGAGGCTCCGGCCGCAGGCCCGGTGGACAGAAACATCGGGAGCTCGCAGGTCCCTGGTGGGAGACTGCTTTTCGGAGCTCCCGCAACGGCAACTTCGCCCGCCTGAATCATGGGGTTTAAATGAATCGGAGCGGGGCCTAACATCGCCCAGGCGCGGCTTAAACCACCGCGGGACTTATCATCGCCCTCCGGGGGCTTTAACATCGCGAGCTCCAGTCGCCTTGATGCTGCAGTTGGACTGCTGGACCGCGGGAGAAGAACAAGGGAAGAGATAAGACTTTGCCTTTATCACAGTGAGGAGGTGTGGAAATTCACTGTTTGTGTAAATTGTGTTAAGTGTGGGTCTTGGGTTTTTTTCGAATGTCAAGACTGTAGGAATGAAATTTCTTTCAAACCTTGTCTGTTTGAATGACAATAAAAGGCCTTCTATTCTATTTTATTCTATTCTATTCTATTATGGGTCATATATAGCCTATATTACGGGTCATATATATTCTACACTACAGTCCATATATATTCTATACTACAGGTCATATATATTCTATATGGCGTTATAAATATATTCTATATTACAGGTTATATATATACATTATATAACAGGTTATATATCACAATATAGTTACTAACAATTGAAACTTTGTGGTAATTACTGACTTCTACAACCGATTATTTCCGTGCCTTCCTTTAATGCCAATGTCACAGTTTGATACTCATGGCATTGGCACCTCAGCACCAACAGCTTTAAGGCCAATGTGCTTTTTACCCAAGATGAAAGACAAAATTTCAAGCTTCAGATCTGAAAATGAATCATCAGAATCTTTTCCTTTGCTTCATCAGTATTCAGGTCTTCAAGGGATTGAAAGACTCCCGCGAGTATCTCCCACTGGGCTACTGTGCTTTGCACAAGACGGCTTCAAACATCTTACAGCTTTCATTTCCGATAGAACCACAGATAGAGCTATTTCATGTTTGAGAATATTTCCCTCTACTTAAGATTCTTTGGAGACATTTTACATTTTTGAGGAAACCACAAACTAATGGTTTTGCAGATTTGTGTGCATTAGAAACAAGAGTTTTACACAATATGATTTCACAGAATGATACATTTAGTATCCATTGACAATAGCCCATTTACATGGCTCGGCGTAAAACAAGAAAGCCAGTCAGAGAAGCTGCCCACTCCAACATAATCGTGAATCATCTACTGTTGTGATAATCATCTCTCAGCAGAAGTTTGAGACGTGACCAGAAACACCAACACAATGTTCTAGTCTGCAAATCTGTGCACTGCAGATTGGGCCCAAGTTGTAAACTTCATCAACAAAATCAATACAGTCAGAAGATGCAGTAACTCAGCGGGACAGGCAGTATCTCTGGAGTGAAGGAATAGGTGACGTTTTGAGTCGAGACCTTTCCTCAGACTCGGAAAGAGGAAGGACCTGAATCTTTTCTCGACTCTGACCCAAGTCATCTATCATTTGAAAAACTGACATCATTTTTTTCACAAAGTTTCCTCCATTCTCTATCATCTGCATTGATTATTTCTTTAAAATGAATAACATCAATAGATGAAGAACCTTCTAGCAATATGGCAGTACCGCCAACACTGGATAATTGCTGGAATTATTACTCACGAGTGAGTAATCCTCCACAGTCAGCCACACATCATCGCTCATGATAGCAGTCAGAGCCAGCTGGTACGTTACATCTGCATAGAGGTTTCACAGTGCAGGTAACAGGGTTAAAATGCTTTTGTCACAAAGAAAACAACGGGTTTCAAGGTTAAATCAATGTTTAAGAAAGAACTGCAGATGCTGGAAAAAATGAAGGTAGACACTCAGCAGGTGAGGCAGCATCTATGGAGCAAAGGAATGACCAGATGTTAAATCAATGACAGGAGACAGAGGAACTGAAGGAAATTCACATGAGGCAGGAAATGGTGTTGGATAGACTGATGGGACTGAAGGCTGATAAATCCCCAGGGCCTGATGGTCTGCATCCCAGGGTACTTAAGGAAGTGGCTCTAGAAATTGTGGACGCATTGGTGATAATTTTCCAATGTTCTATAGACTCAGATCAGTTCCTGTGGATTGGAGGGTAGCTAATGTTATCCCACTTTTTAAGAAAGGCGGGAGAGAGAAAACATGGAATTATAGACCAGTTAGCCTGACATCGACGGTGGGGAAGATGCTGGAGTCAATTATAAAAGATGAAATAGCCACACATTTGGATAGCAGTAACAGGATCGGTCCGGGTCAGCATGGATTTACGAAGGGGAAATCATGCTTGACTAATTTTCTAGAATTGGAGATGTAACTAGGAATATGGACAAGGGAGAGCCAGTGGATGTAGTGTACCTGGACTTTCAGAAAGCATTTGAGAAGGTCCCACATAGGAGATTAGTGGGCAAAATTAGGGCACATGGTATTGGGGGTAGAGTGCTGACATGGATAGAGAAGTGGTTGGCAGACAGGAAACAAAGAGTAGGGATTAACGGGTGCCTTTCAGAATGCAGGCAGTGACTAGTGCGGTACCGCAAGGCTCGGTGCTGGGACCGCAGTTATTTACAATATACATCAATGATTTGGATGGATTCAAAGTAACATTAGCAAATTTGCAGATGACACAAAGCTGGATGGCAGTGTGAACTGTGAGGAGGATGCTATGAGAATGCAGAGTGACTTGGGCCGGTTGGGGGAGTGGGCAGATGCATGGCAGATGAGGTTTAATGCGGATAAATGTGAGGTTATCCACTTTGGTAGCAAAAACAGAAAAGCAGATTATTATCTAAATGGCGTCGTTGGGAAAAGGGGAAGTACAACGGGATCTGGGGGTCCTTGTTCATCAGTCTATGAAAGTAAGCATGCAGGTACAGCAGGCAGTGAAGAAAGCGAATGGCATGTTGGCCTTTATAACAAGAGGAGTCGAGTATAGGAGCAAAGAGGTCCTTTTGGTCCCTTAATTTGAGGAAGGACATTCTTGCTATTGAGGGAGTGCAGTGTAGGTTTACAAGGTTAATTCCTGGGATGGCGGGACTGTCATATGCTGAGAGAATGGAGCAGCTGGGATTGTACACTCTGGAGTTTAGAAGGATGAGAGGGTCTCTCATTGAAACATATAAGATTGTCAAGGGTTTGGACACGCTAGAGGCAGGAAACATGTTCCCGATGGTGGGGGAGTCCAGAACCAGGGGCCACACTTTAAGAATAAGGAGTAAGCCATTTAGAACGGAGACGAGGAAACACTCACTTTTTCTCACAGAGAGTGGTGAGTCTGTGGAATTCTCTGCCTCAGAGGGCGGTGGAGGCCAGTTCTCTGGATGCTTTCAAGAGAGAGCTAGATAGGGAAAAATAGCGGAGTCAGGGGATATGGGGAGAAGGCAGGAACGGGGTACTGATTGGGGATGATCAGTCATGATCACATTGAATGGCGGTGCTGGCTTGAAGGGCTGAATGGCCTACTCCTGCACCTATTGTCTATTGTCTATTATGTTTTGTTGTGTTTTTGACAGTTCACACACCTTTCATCTTTAATCCCTGATTTCCAGCCCATTTGTTTGACAGGTTTTGAGAAAAGCCTCAGAGACTGAAACCTAACTGTGGATCCACTTGTTTGATTTCCAGTGGGCAGTACAGTTTCTCTGACAGTCGCTCTGTTGTGAATGTACATGTCCCAACGTCAGGGGCAGTTGTGCCCAAGAATCAGTGACCTATACGGACCAGGTTGTATCGTGTGCAGAATCTGCAACCTTGCAACCACCTGGTCATTGCAGGTAGGGTCCACAGCACTCAAACACAACTGGTTAAAAACCTGTTCCTTTTTGGAGGGGAGTGTGCGGACTATTTGTTCATCAATACAAGCATTAGGGTTAGGGTCATTCTGTCTTATCAGCAGGACAGGCGGCATCTCTGGAGAGAAGGAATGGGTGACGTTTCGGGTCGAGACCCTCCCTCAGACTGAAGAAAGGTCTCGACCCGAAACGTCGCCCATTCCTTCTCGCCAGAGATGCTGCCTCACCCGCTGAGTTACTCCAGCATTTTGTGTCTACCTTCGATTTAAACCAGCATCTGCAGTTCTTTCTTAAACATGAATCCCGTCTTCAATGTTAGCCAGTTTCTTGAATTAAAAATCCACATAGGCTTCCCGTAACAGCTTCACGGGTCGATTCTCATTTGGAACAGTATCATTACTAAATAAATAACTGCTATTTAAATTACATACACTCCCCTAAACACATCAGATTAACTGTTCATCCAGGATGTGGCAGAAGGCATTTCACACTGCCCTTCACCACAATGGTTCACCAGGTAGACATGCCTGAATATCCCTTACTCACATTAAACCTTAATCCCCATTTAACCTTTAAAGGGAAAGATAAAATATCTTCAGAATCAGAACAAAGCAATTCTTAAAACGACACAAGCGACAATCCAGAGGGTGGCGAAGAGTGGAGGAGAGAGTGGGAGACAGGAAGTAGAGAGGGAGGTTAGGGGACATGGAGAGAGGAGGAGAGAGGAGCGGGGAGGGAGATGGGGAGACAAAGAATGAAGGAATATAATTTCCTTCTGGGTCAGGTTAAGTGACATTGCAGGATTATCTCGAGCCATTATGAACTATGCTATCATCCTGAAAAGTGCTTTGATCTTTAAATCAGCAATGTCCTGAAACTCAAGGGGTTTAACTGCTGTAATGACCTTATCGATCTGCTGCACAGCTTTCAACTATTTATATATTGTACATAAATACATCTGCTTTCATTCCCAAATTAATTTCTTATTCGCTCAGTTTTTAATTACCAGAATCGAATCTCTAAGTTATGGGTGGGTGGGTGGGTGGTTGGGGTGGGGGTGTGATGGGTGGGGGTGTGATGGGTGGGGGTGATAATGGGCTGGGTATTATGGGTGGGGGTGTGATGGGTGGGGTGTGGGGTTGGGGTGGGTGGGGGTGATAATGGGCTGGGTATTATGGGTGGGGGTGTTATGGGTGGGTGGGGTGTGATGGGTGGGGGGTCAGGGTGGGTGGGTGGGTGTGATGGGTGGGGGGTCAGGGTGGATGTGATGGGTGGGGGGTCGGGGTGCATGTGATGGGTGGGGGGTCGGGGTGCATGTGATGGGTGGGGGTGATAGTGGGCTGGGTATTATGGGTGAACGTTCCTGTTGATGAGGACTGGAGAGAGCTGTGGATGTTGGTGCCTACCTTCAGATACTGAGATGCCAGGTCATGGTGATAGGATCTGGATTTTAGCATTGCCCTGTCCATGGTGGCTGCTGAGTTCTGGCAAACCTCTCGGGTCTGGCTAAGGGTGAGCGTGGACCAGGAGCCGCGCTTGATGTACTTGGAGTCGGTGTTGATGGGGATATTCACACACGGGGAACACTTCAGGTCATTATTGCTTTTTGAAGCTTTGAGGGTGTGTTCACTGATAGTGTTGTAAGCATTCATCAGGTATTTAGCGGGCCCGTGGTCAGGCCGTCTCCCCAGTGTCATTAAACTCATGGGATTGCGATAGTTGTAGTTGTCGCTGTCCAGGTTATCGTCTGAGCTCCACCAGCCGGAGATGTTGGTCCTCGTTCTTCGCTTTGACTCCAACTTGCGATCCTTGCTCTTGCTCCGCTTGGTCTGCTTGGAGTCGTCGGAGCCGAACTTGCTGCCGTTCAGACTCCCTTTGCCCGAGCCCTCGAGGGACTGAGACTTGGCAAAGAGCTTCTGCACAGAATGTACAAGGTGGCGGATGCGGCCCGGACTCTCGCTGCGATGTTTATCACTCCTCTGGAACTGCAGTGTGTGGAACCCATCCCGGTGCATCGGCAACTGCTTCTCAAACTGGTCCAGCAGGTTGGCGGGAAGCCGGTTAATTTTACCGCCAGATGTGTTGGGGGTGAAAGCACACTCGTCTGGGAGGTCAAAGTGTGAGTTGTAGTGGATCCTGGGGAAGGTGCTGCTGGCAATCTGGTTATTGAGCGGTAGCAGACAGTCAGCCGGCATGGCATTAGAGGAGGGGAAGCGATGCTGCTCCATCTGATAGGGGTCGACAGGAGTCAACAGGTAGGGGTTCCTCTCCTGCATTGGGCTGGGGTACATCTGCTCTGTAGGGTCGCAGTTGTCAGAGAGGTGACGGCTTCGATTAGCTCCTAAACCTTTCATTGCTGCCCAGATTCAAATATCATCTCTTGTCTCCCACACACGTAGATCTCCAGATGAACCTGGAAAGAGAAGGCACAAAAATAAATCTATCTCGGGCTGCAAATACAATGACATTCTCAACATATTCTAGTGCTTTTTGTGCATGTCATTACATTTTGTGATAACTAAAATCTTTTGACTTTGATTATTGAGGTAAGGTTCTGTCTCACTAAAGGAGAAGATTATTTTATCTCAATCTACATGGAGTCAAAAGTCCAATACACTATTTGATGAAGAATGTCACAATTAGCACGTTGGTGGGAGAGCGAGCTGGATCGAGGGGCCGAATGGCCTACTTCTGTACCTATTGTCTATTGAGTGATCCCGGCTTTTCATGCTATAAACAAGCTTGACTATTAATAAAAAGGACCATAGTTAAAACAAGTTACAGCCCTGAATATATTGAGTATAAGGACCTGCTTCAGTTATAATTAGTGCACGAGGATTTAAATAAATTGATGGAAAGATTAGAGAGGAATTGAGCAGAAAAAACACTTCATTCAGCAAACATTGGTGGGCTGGAACTGACTAAATGATGCACACTAGATGCACAAACATTCCTTCTCTGCAGAGACCCAGAGTGAGTGAGGTGTCATGTGCACAGTGACGGGAAGTGGGACTAACTTAAAGGATCCATTATTGGCCAGCAGAGATCTATGGGCCGAATGGCTGTAACCGGTTTTATTGTATCAAGTAACTGTTGAACAAGATATCACCGAGGGAATGACATAACATGTTAATATGTAGCGACTCGTGTTAATCTGAGAGGTGGATTCTCAAGGTCAGCGTTGTGTTACGTTGTTCTATTCCACTGAGATGATGAACGTTATGTAAATGTGACGCGCAGGTTTGTTGTATTAATGAAAATGATTATTGAGTAACAGCACTTTGACTGAGCTCAGCATACCGTGCACCATCTAACCTGCTCTCCAGGTGAAGCTCTCCAGGTGAAGCTCTCCAGGTGAAGCTCTCCAGGTGAAGCTCTCCAGGTGAAGCTCCCCAGGTGAAGCTCCCCAGGTGAAGCTCAGCATACCGTGCACCATCTAACCTGCTCTCCAGGTGAAGCACAACATGCCGTGCACCATCTAACCTACTCTCCAGGTGAAGCACAGCATGCCGTGCACCATCTAACCTGTTCTCCAGGTGAAGCTCAACATACCGTGCACCATCTAACCTGCTCTCCAGGTGAAGCTCAACATACCGTGCACCATCTAACCTACTCTCCAGGTGAAGCTCAACATACCGTGCACCATCTAACCTGCTCTCCAGGTGAAGCTCTCCAGGTGAAGCTCTCCAGGTGAAGCTCTCCAGGTGAAGCTCCCCAGGTGAAGCTCAGCATACCGTGCACCATCTAACCTGCTGTCCAGGTGAAGCACAACATGCCGTGCACTATCTAACCTGCTGTCCAGGTGAAGCACAACATGCCGTGCACCATCTAACCTGCTCTCCAGGTGAAGCTCTCCAGGTGAAGCTCACCAGGTGAAGCTCAACATGCTGTGCACCATCTAACCTGTTCTCCAGGTGAATAAACACTAAACTTGGCACAAAGTTGATGTTGATTGGCCTCGCAATCTGTGTTGGAAACGTCTTCCATTGTTATTACCAGGTCACTGTTGTCAATGTTACCCCCCTCAATGTTGCCCCCCCCTCAATGTTGCCCCCCCCTCAATGTTGCCCCCCCCTCAATGTTGCTCCCCCAATGTTGCCCCCCCCTCAATGTTGCCCCCCCACCTCAATGTTGCCCCCCCCCTCAATGTTGCCCCCCCTCAATGTTGCCCCCCCTCAATGTTGCTCCCCCAATGTTGCCCCCCCTCAATGTTGCCCCCCCTCAATGTTGCTCCCCCAATGTTGCCCCCCCCCTCAATGTTGCCCCCCCACCTCAATGTTGCCCCCCCACCTCAATGTTGCCCCCCCCACCTCAATGTTGCCCCCCCTCAATGTTGCCCCCCCACCTCAATGTTGCCCCCCCCTCAATGTTGCTCCCCCAATGTTGCCCCCCTCAATGTTGCCCCCCCACCTCAATGTTACCCCCCTCAATGCTGACCCCCCCCTCAACGTTGCCCCCCCCTCAATGTCCCCCCTCAAAGTTGCCCCCCCTCAATGTTGCCCCCCCTCAATGTTGCTCCCCCAATGTTGCCCCCCTCAACGTTGCCCCCCCCCTCAATGTTGCCCCCCCACCTCAATGTTGCCCCCCCCTCAATGTTGCTCCCCAATGTTGCCCCCCTCAATGTTGCCCCCCTCAATGTTGCCCCCCCACCTCAATGTTACCCCCCTCAATGCTGACCCCCCCTCAACGTTGCCCCCCCACCTCAATGTTGCCCCCCCCCCTCAATGTCCCCCCCTCAAAGTTGCCCCCCCCTCAATGTTGCTCCCCCAATGTTGCCCCCCTCAACGTTGCCCCCCCCCCTCAATGTTGCCCCCCCACCTCAATGTTGCCCCCCCCACCTCAATGTTGCCCCCCGCCCACCTCAATGTTGCCCCCCCCACCTCAATGTTGCCCCCCCCCACCTCAATGTTGCCCCACCTCAATGTTGCCCCCCCCCCACCTCAATGTTGCCCCCTCAATGCTGACCCCCAAGCACCTATAGAGTGGACCAGAGTTCCAGGGAATAATCCAGTGAAAATGTAGAAACAAAGAACTGCAGATACTGGTTCTTACACAACAGGCCAAGCACCTGACCAACAGGTAGAGGTTTTGGGAAGAGTAGAGGGGCCCACTTACTGTCCACAGCAGCCTGGCACAGTCACCAGGCATATGGGGGAGTAAGGAGTAATGTCATAGTGGTGAGTACTGGCAGTCTGGGGAATAGATGCTGCTCTCTGACCAAAGTCATGGAGACCTGAAGGCTGTGTTGCTCATCTCACGCCAGGTTAAGAACATCTACTGGGCTGGAGAGGAAGCGGAGGATCCAATTGTCATTGGGCATTTGGTGGAGAGTTTATGTCTGAGATAATGGCCTGAAACAGCTGATCAGAATGAAGCAATAATTGTGACTGGTTGGCTCATTAAACACCAATAATTGCCCCTTCATCATGAACAGCTGACCTCCACAGTTACACCAGTTGCCTTTAACTTTGAGATGAGCCCATGCAGTTAATGTCACACGAAGCACATCTGCCAAATCTCCACACAAGCTCTCACTTGTCAACGTTCTCAGCCAATTGCAAATAATTTATCCACATATTTCAAATCTAATGCATTCAGAATTGGCCGTGTAAATGTTTTGATTTAGTAAATTTCTTTTCTTTAAATAGCTTCTGCAAACAGAGAGTCCTGGAACACAGCAACACAGCAGCCACATTGTTATTGAAGTGGAGCCAGAGGAGGTAGTTGAGGCTGGGACTATCCCATCGTTTAAGAAACAGTTATGGCCATGTCCCACAGTACGAGTTCATTCCAAAAGTTCTCCCGAGTGTGTCCTGATTCGAACTCGGAGATTTACGGTAATGGCCGCTCATCGGTACTCGGGGCTCTCGTAGACTTTTTCAACGTTGAACAATCTTCACGAGTCTTCCCGAGCTTACCTGCCGTTAGCGAGTCTTCGCGAGTACCTGCCGTTAGCGCTAAGAGACGTCCCCGAGTTCCGACGTACCCGCTACGTTCATTCTCCGTGCTTACCACGAGTTTGATTTTTTTTTAACTGGGGAGAGCTCTTGGAATGAACTCGTACCTTGGGACAGGGCCATCAGACAGATACATGGATAGGACATGTTTGGAGGGATATGGACCAAGCGCAGGCAGGTGGGACTAGTGTAGCTGGGACATTGTTGGCCAGTGTGGATGAGTTGGGCCGAAGGGCCTGTTTCCACACTGTATCACTATGACTAGTGTCGCTGGGACATTGTTAGCCAGTGTGGATGAGTTGGGCCGAAGGGCCTGTTTCCACACTGTATGGCTCTATGGTCGTGGATTCCCAGGACGTTCCCAGGAGGTGTTGAGGAAACATTTTGGCGAATGCCAAAGTAGTTCTCAAAGACTTCACTTGACTTTGCACTCGATGCGGAGAATTGATGAAAAGTAAAGAAACACAAATACAATCTGCTGTTCTTTAGTGGAGAAGATCTTGTTGGGATGTAAAAAATTGTTTTTTTAAAAGAATCTTGCAAACTCTTTGTGAAACCTACAACATTGTAAGAGTGGTTTCTAGTAACATCTGTAGCCAAGGGTGATGCCTGCCTTGTTGTCATGTTTTTATTCTGATTAAAATTCACATCTCGATCCATCCACAACTTTGATGCAGATTCTAACCCTGAGGAATAATATCAATCCACATCTAGCTGATCAAAATGGCAGATAAACTCCCAAAACCAGGTGTGTAGAACATGACCAAGGAATCGGGGAAAGTTAGTCAGATTGAAACCTACATGGGCAGCGACAATGAGCTTGTTGTAGAGTGCTGGCCATCCCTGTGCAGGTGAGGCTATCAAGGGTTTCTATGGTCCCATACTACACAAGGCATGGTGGACCTTTGGTTGTCTGAGCCCCTCCACAGAGCAGCAATGTTCACAAGGGTGACATCAAACAGGAGACAACCTATGCCAAGCAGCAGTGACACATCTCAGCCACTGAGCAGATGCTAGTGTTATTGAAAGGAACATCTGACAAAATGTGTTAGCTTTATATTATCTGACAGGCGTACAGACAAATCCAGGCTGATGTGCAATGAGGAGGTGTCGCATCTTACCCACTGATTAAAGTCATTGCCATGGATGCTGCAGCCAACAAAATGGAACAAAACTTATAGAATCCGTTTGTTTGAGAAATACAGGAGTTAAGTCACTCAGAAAACGCATTCACTTTCTGCTGATTTATTTTACATAATTGGAATTTCTCGACTTGAATCGAAACAAATTAAGTTCTAAATCCAGGCTTACGGCAACTTTCTCCATGTAACGAGAACAATGTTTGTGATTCGAAGTCCACATTATTCCAGGAAGCATCAGTGTAAACATTAATTGGATGACTGTGAGCTGTAACTTTACAGAAGACAAGGCCCATTAGGCTCGTTTGTCTAATTAACCAGTAGTCAAGGCAGCTTTGTATTACCCTGCAACATGAGTCCCGACCATCCTTTGTCCTGAATGTAACTCTTCATGTGCCAGCAATGTCTTTATAATGATCTTGGTCAGAACTACAACCACGAATTGTCACAACGGAACAATGAACAAGAAAACCAGAAGGAATTCTCTGGCTGTGGGCGGTGTCGACACTAGCCCGAGGGGGAGGGGGGGGGGGGGGGGGGGGGTCACACATTCAACCTATTGACTAATTCAGATTTCTGAACTGTCCCGCTACACTGTGGTACCTCCTTGTCCCACCAGAACTCGTGAGCCCCAGAAGATGTCACATTGCAGATGGTAGATGTCTGTGACTATATGTTGGACAGACTGAGCTGTATCTGCCATCCATGGATTCATAGAAACATAGAAAATAGGTGCAGGAGTAGGCCATTCGGCCCTTTGAGCCTGCACCGCCATTCGATATGATCATGGCTGATCATCCAACTCAGTATCCCATCCCTGCCTTCTCTCCATACCCACTGATCCCTTTAGCAACAAGGGCCACATCTAACTCCCTCTTAAATATAGCCAATGAACTGGCCTCAACTACCTTCTGTGGCAGAGAATTCCACAGATTCACCACTCTCTATGTAAAAAATGATTTTCTCATCTCGGTCCTAAAAGACTTCCCTCTTATCCTTAAACTGGGACCCCTTGTTCTGGACTTCCCCAACATCGGGAATAATCTTCCTGCATCTAGCCTGTCCAACCCCTTAAGAATTTTGTAAGTTTCTATAAGATCCCCCCTCAATCTTATAAATTCTAGCGAGTACAAGCCGAGTCTATCCAGTCTTTCTTCATATGAAAGTCCTGACATCCCAGGAATCAGTCTGGTGAACCTTCTCTGTACTCCCTCTATGGCAAGAATGTCTTTCCACACGGACTTCGACACTGACTCGCCATCTTGCCTTGTGATGGGGGCTGCAATGAGCAGAGTTGGAGCAGTGGAGGGAGTGGAGCAGGGACAGAGCTCGGGGTGCAGTCAGGTGGATGAAGACCATTCATTGGTACAACCTGGGGCATGATCACACGGCTGTGACCAATGGCAGGATAGTGTGAATCTCACTGCAGAGATGACAAGACTGTTGTGTGTGGGTACAATGACTGGGTGAATGGGTCCGTGTACAGGGGATTGGATGAATGGGTCTGTGTACAGGAGACTGGATAAATGGGTCCGTGTACAGGGGGCTGGGTGAATGGGTCCGTGTACAGGGGACTGGGTGAATGGGTCTGTACAATGACTGGGTGAATGGGTCTGTGTACAGGGGACTGGGTGAATGGGTCTGTGTACAGGAGACTGGGTGAATGGGTCCGTGTACAGGGGACTGGGTGAATGGGTCTGTGTACAGGGGACTGGGTGAATGGGTCTGTGTACAGGGGACTGGGTGAATGGGTCCGTGTACAATGACTGGGTGAATGGGTCCGTGTACAGGGGACTGGGTGAATGGGTCCGTGTACAGGGGGCTGGGTGAATGGGTCCGTGTACAGGGGACTGGGTGAATGGGTCCGTGTACAGGGGACTGGGTGAATGGGTCCGTGTACAGGGGGCTGGGTGAATGGGTCCGTGTACAGGAGACTGGATGAATGGGTCCGTGTACAATGACTGGGGGAATGAGAGGTGAACAAAAGAGAGTTGCAGACAAGAGTGCTGACTCCATGGGAGAGATGGAAGGGGGAATAACAGGAAGAAGGGATGAGAGGTGGAAGGAACGACCAGTTGACAAGGAAAGGTTGGGGGAGGGGTAAATAAAGACATTTCCTATCCTAAATAAAAATAAAGATTTGAAGGAAAGAATGTTTTTTGTAGCACCATGTACCATTGAGAGGGAGTTACCCAGATTACCTTGGACTTTTTTTCTAATTATGTTTTGGCACCAACGATAGCCTTATCTTACTGCAGGATCTAGACTGAGGTTCTGTGCCTTAAAGACAGTGAACCAGTCACCCTGGGCTAAACGTATCAGGCACAACTTATCATCTCTGGAACACCTCACTAGCTGGGTCAGACGTTAGACCAGGGAAACAGAAAACACCTTAAACACCTTCAGCTTCAAAGACAAGAGAGTACGTCTGGACATGAACAATTAGATTAAACCAAAACAAAGATGCAGCAAAACTATAGATTAGGAAAACATTGTTGCGTAAATCAGTCTTTATGAGAGTAATTTGAAAATTCACTGGATAATTATTTAAATTTAATTAAATTGCTCTTTGTGATACATTTCCTAATCATTTTGAATTAAAATCCACAATTGCTGAAAAAAGGTTTGTTTCTGGCACGTATCAGCACCTCTGATAGATTCTGTCAGAGACGGTTATTTTTATAACACAGGATTGTCAATTGTTGTTTCCACTCAACCTCGAATAATCGACGTTCCAGGAAATCCTCTCTCCTTCAAATGTTCTTGTGAAATGTTATCTGTTTCATCGTGTATTCCTAGCCTGGCTGCACAGACAGCATTGAGATGAATGATTGACATCCATGCAATTGCTTTTCTTCAGAAAAACACTCAAAAGGATATGATGAGTGGTACATGCACTTTGACAGGCTCTTGTAGCGACCAGTATTAGAGGGGTGATATCTAGAATGATAATGAAAAGACCTTTGCTAACGTCACATTTGAGCCAATGCATGGTCTAAACATTAGTGGTAAGTGGATCAGTTTCCCAGAACAGGAATGCATTGTCCACTTTCAGTGACAATAAAGATCTAGCTCCGACCCAAATACACAGTGACTAAATAATACACGCTGTACACAAAGGAGTTCTAATTTAATTAACATGATCTGCTTCTCTCTGCAAATGTCATCTCCTTCTAATTCCTCCCGGTCGGGCAATAATCAATTTATGAACAGGAAGAACCATCTAATGACACAAACCAAAGTCGGAAAAGAATAAATTAATCTGACGTTCACAAGATGCCAATGTAACGCAGTAACGAAGGAAACGAGGGCTTGTTTTGAGGAAATTGTAAGAATCCCCAACAACAAGGTTGACATCCCAAGTGAAGGACAAAGTCACACAGTGGGTTTTGGCATGAGACTACGGACTGAGAGCAAGATGGAGTAATGACTGCACATTCACTGCTCATCACTCACCACCCATCGTTTAACATTCTCATTACATCTCCTGCTAAAATAATTGACTTCATAATGTTGGGGAAATATTTTTTTAATTTGAGCTATTTTAAATAGTTCAGCACAAGGCAGTACAATATTCATGTAATTTGTCTAAGTTTGGAACCTGAAGATAAGCAGTACTTTGCATTGATTTAGAAGGATTTACTTGCAAAAGCAATACATTATCTTTTTTATTGTATTAGTTCTTTTAATACAGCAGCTCGTGGTAATTTAATGGCTCATTTTAAATGATCCGTCTGATTCAATTAAACGTACAGATTGCCACCACTGTTCCAGTTTGATAACTCCATCAGGAGGCATTCAGCATGCCAGAACTGAGGATTAACATGTTTGTGTGCCGTAGTTCGACACTTTGTAAACCTTATCTGTGGAGCCTGAAACAGACTCGTAACTGCCTAATGCCTGACCTGCTGAGTACTTCCTGGTTAGTAATGACCCATAGGGGTAGCTGGACAATGACTTAACCAATCTTAGTGCTGTATTACACTGCACCTGGAGGCAGAAAAATATCTTTCAAGGTCAATGAGAAAATGCTCAAAGCTCGATAGCCGAGTTCAATCAGTCTGAGGAAGGGTCCTGACCAGG
The DNA here is from genome assembly GCF_010909765.2 of Amblyraja radiata. Classification (NCBI taxonomy): domain Eukaryota; kingdom Metazoa; phylum Chordata; class Chondrichthyes; order Rajiformes; family Rajidae; genus Amblyraja; species Amblyraja radiata. Next base: position 217,691 of record NC_045978.1, read on the forward strand.
AAAGTTCTGTATCTCCTTCCTGTACTCCACTTTGTCATACTTTGTGATTTATCCCACCACAGCGGTGTAGATAGAGTTAGAGGTGAATTTGACCACACAGTCGTGAATGTATAGGGAGTAGAGAGGGGTTGAGAACTCATCTTTGTGGGTGACGGCATTGAGAATCTTCTTCTTCTTCTTGCGTTTGGCGTGCACAGCCTAAAGTTGTAGGACAACTTGTTCTATTTGATCTTATTTGATTGTGCACGCCAGGTTGATTGCATTTGTTGAAACAGGGCGGACCACGTGAAGGTTGCAATCACCAAGGGTGTAGAAAATGATTGTGGAGGAGGTGTTGTCACCAATGCTCATTGGTTGTTGTGTGTGGATCAGAGGTCCTGTGGGTGAGGCAGTGATATTGTGGAACGTCAACAACATTGGAGGATCCCGAGCTCCACGATGAACTGCTGCTAGAAATAGAGTAACAAGATATTTTTCTCCAGAGATGCTGCCTAACGTGCTGAGTTACTCCAGCACTTTGTGTCTTTCAAGATGTTGGAGTAACAGTGGGTCATGCAGCATCTCTGGAGAGAAAGGATAGGTGATGTTTCTGGTCGGGACCCATCTTTAGACTCAGGTCTTTCTAACTGCAGATGAGTAGTCACCATCATAAGCATGTCAACACTCCACCACTGCCGCACCATGCCTCCACACCCCACCCCACCATCATTCACCTGGCTACTCTGGCGCATATTCCAAATCTCCCCTGTCCATTCCCTTCATGTTTCACCCCACCCTCTCTTGGATAGATCTTGCTGTTGTGCGATATTTGCCATGGAGTGAAGAGTGGAGACCCAGGACACTGCAATGATTGAGAATGAATGTGACATCCTCAGGAATGTTCAGAATAGTTTGCCGCCAATTAAGCTTAAATTGAGGCAATTTAGATTCATCTTGTGTAACGTGCGATGGTATTAGTCTCTCTCACACATGCAGGAGCCAAGTGAAGGGCAAGTAGCCTGAAGCACAAACTGCCTCAGCATCTCTGCTATGCTGCCACTGACTCTCTCTGTTAATTGGGCCTTTACAATACTTTACATGGTTATTTTTACATGAACTGTTGTCAATTATACATCTCCGAGCACATTTTGCACTTGGAAAAGCAAAGTACTCAAGAAAATATCGCCGCCACCTGCGTGAAACGTAACAGTAACTGGAGTTGAGGAGATCCTCTGATCTGCGTGACCAAGAATCGTACAACATGTAAAAACATTTCAATGGCCTAATGTGGAAACATACAAACCATGTCCCTGTTCAAAGGAGCCTCTCGTACTAGAAGCAGCATATTTTCTCTGGGTGACAATGCAATGTCAAAAGTCTATAGTACGCTGACAGGTAATATGTAATACCGTGCAGTACCCTGCAGTACAGTAAGCAACCATGCAGTACCATACACAACCATGCTGTACAGTACACGACCATGCAGTAACATGCAGTGTCATGCAGTACAGTACACCACTATGCAGTACCATCCACTGCCATGCAGTACCATGCTGTACATTATGCTGCCATGCAGATTGCCTCGCTATTTTAGTCTACAATTAGACCACAACTGTAATATCTTGAACTGATACTAAACGTCTAATTAATTTGCAGCTTCAGATTCCAGTTCATTTTTAATTTGTAATTGAATTCGAAGGATTAGAGAATTTATAGATGTATTTTAAAGCATCCTGAATAAAATACTGGAACTTTGTAAGGGTTGATGCAAAAATGTAATTTTGACAGCTATTATTTTTATTCTTTTTTATCATTTAAAAAAATGATTAATCTCTTGTATCACCATAGCACTAAATCAATAGTTCTTCACACGCCTAGTCACAATACTTGATGTTAGTTTTGGCCACTCAGTGTCAGTGACAAGGCTTGTCCTGCAACATGACCGCGACACACTGGATGTGTGAGAGGGTTTGGATACACCCAGCACTGGGATCGTCCAATCCAGAGCGCTATGCCTATACAAACCAGCTTCAGCAAGCAAATGCCAACTGCAAGATGGGACCTGGATTTTCTAGAGTTCTGTAGGTTCAGGTTCAGGGTAATTATAGTCACTGGTAACGAGGTAAATAGATCACACCATACTGTACACAAATACAAACACATCCAACTCCAGTACAATAGGTAGAGCAGAGGGGAAGGTACAGAATAGAAAATATAATTCTCAGCATTGTAGCGCATCAGTTACATAAACAGTCCAATGTCCGCAATGGGGTAGAGGTGAATCAGACAGTACCCCAGCTTATGGAAGGACCATTCAGAAGCCTGATAGCGGAGGGGAAGAAGCTGTTCCTGCTTCACCTGGTGGCACGTGTCATCAGGGACCACATGTGGTTGGTCCCCACATTGACAGTGGCAATGTGAACAGTAATAACCAATAACATGAAGTCAGCATCAACTCTCCCGCACAAAATTAGTATTGGTTCAAAATGAGAACAGTATCTTTAGATAAATCCATTGACAATAGACAACAGACAATAGGTGCAGGAGTAGGGCATTCGCCCCTTCGAGCCAGCACCGCCGTTCAATGTGATCATGGCTGATCATCCCCAATCAGTACCCCGTTCCTGCCTTCTCCCCAAATCCCCCAGACTCCGCTATCTTTAAGAGCCCTATCTAGATCTCTCTTGAAAGTATCCAGAGAACCGGCCTCCACCGCCCTCTGAGGCAGAGAATTCCACAGACTCACAACTCTCTGTGAGAAAAAGCATTTCCTCATCTCCGTTCTAAATGGTTTACCCCTTATTCTTAAACTGTGGCCCCTGGTTCTGGACTCCCCCAACATCGGGAACATGTTTCCTGCCTCTAGCGTGTCCAAACCCTTAATAATCTTATATGTTTCAGTAAGATCTCCTCTCATCCTTCTAAACTCCAGAGTATACAAGCCCAGCCGCTCCATTCTCTCAGCATATGACAGTCCCGCCATCCCAGGAATTAACCTTGTAAACCTACGCTGCACTCCCTCAATAGAAAGAATGTCCTTCCTCAAATTAGGGGACCAAAACTGCACACAATACTCCAGGTGTGGTCTCACTAGGGCCCTGTACAACTGCAGAAGGACCTCTTTGCTCCTATACTCAACTCCTCTTGTTATGAATTGTTGTGTAGAGAGGCGCAGCATAGAACAGCTGAAGTGTGTAGTTACACATTCCTGGGGTGAATGGACTGGCCCTCTGTTCTGATGATGATGATGATGATGATGATGAGGTGAAAAGGTTCTGTCGGTCGCGGGGTTGACAGACGGCGGTTTCACCAGCCGATAGGAACGTTCAAAATCAAAGCAGGATTTCATTTCCTGCTCATTTACATTAGTGTTGGCTGTGTGTCAGCAAAAAGACATAAACTCACCCTTCTAATGTGCTTTTATTTTAGTTTAGCTTATGGAGTCATAGTCATAGAGTGATACAGTGTGGAAACAGGCCCTTCAGTCCAACTTGCCCACACTCGCCAACATGCCCCAACTACACTAGTCCTACCTGCCTGGGCTTGGTCCATATCCCTCCAAACTTGTCCTATCCATGTATCCAGCTTATATTGTGACTGGTGCCAAGGTTCAGTGGAAATCCTTTCTGTTGCCACGTGAAACAATATAGTCTGATGCAAAGACTACTAGACTAAGTGGGTCCCATGTTCACACGGGAGGGCTGGTCCCCCAATGCCATATTCCACCTCTACACCAATTCCAATATTGGTGGCCAGTGGAGGGGGGGGGGGGGGTGCTCTGGAGCGCTAGTATGGGTGTTGTGGGCTGAAGGGACTGTTTTCCAGAGGGCTAGTATGGGCATTGTGGGTTGAATGGATTCTTGGGCTGGCAGCTCAGTCACTCAAGCCTAGTGTGCTGGCAGCTGACTCACTCACGGCTGATGGGCTGGCAGTTGACTCACGGCTATTCCTTGAAATACCATTTCAAGCAGGGTGCAAGACAAGGGCACCAAATTCAGTTTCATACCATTTCAAGCAGGGTGCAAGGCCACCAAATTCAAATGCATAACACCACACAAAACAACACAAAACAACACAAAACAACACAACACAATACACCATAAAACAATAAAACCACTTAAAACCACCCCCATAGTTCAGTAGATATTCAGTTTTCAGTTGATTCACAGCTCAGTCTGAGAGTCATGACCACTCCGTCCCCCATCTTGCAGAGACTGAGCTAGGTCCACATTTCGGGGTTTTATAGTTCCTCCCCGCCCCCCTCCCACCGGAAGGAGGGTGGCCTCCATGGCGGTGATTGACTGGAGAGAGAATCTAAACATTTTTTAAACACTAATAACTCTTTTATTTTTCATAGATGGGAAAAATCCTCTTGTCCTGCACAGCGGAGGGGAACTCTGAGTATGATGGATAAAAATCGCAGCCGTAAGTGACAGCGTTTTTCTAAAATCAATATACAGAACAACAGGAAGTGGTCAAGATCAGACTTTTAGTAATATAGATGTTGCAAATATATATTTATTTACCTGCAGCGGGATGAAGAGTGTATATAACTTCCTTATAATCTGACTTGAAGTTTATGTTCTTTAATTGATTAAAGTTAGAGTAATTTCCCACAGGAGTTGTAAAGTATTTTAACTATAATATTAAAGTTGATCTTATTCATGAGCACTCTCATATTCTGTCGGTGTAGTTAATATATGGCCCTTGTACAATGGCTCCAGCCCACTCCTCCCTGTGCCACTCCTCCCTGTGTCACTCCACTCCTGCCTGTGTCACTCCTCCCTGTGCCACTCCTCCCTGTGCCACTCCACTCCTCCCTGTGCCACTCCACTCCTCCCTGTGCCACTTACTTCATTCTAACGTAGATCCATCTTTTTTCCCCTTTCTTGCCCTCTCTTTTCCCATTTACACCTTCTGGACTTGATGTTCAGAGTTCCACTTGCCTCACAGCCCCATTGTAGCCAAGGACATACACTTCCACCCTGACGTGGAAAGTTGGGGTGTCCCAGCTCCCTCATTGTGCTGGAGAATAGAGTCATAGACAGCATGGAAACAGGCCCTTCGGCCCAACGCCCACACCAGCCAACATGTCCCATCTACACTCGACCCACCTGCTGCCTGCGTTTGGTTCATGTGTAATAGTTCATCGTTTTCATGGGCAGCAAGCAGCTAAATGCTGGATTATTCAACTGCAACTTCCCCTCACAAGATGATTTAAGGACGGTTGTAAAGATGCTAATTAAACATAGACACCTTGCCACATTTTTATTTTCAGCTTTAAAATCAAGAATCCCAAATTTGTAAAATGGCTTTTAGCAGAAAAACAGAAATATTCTATAGTAAAGTGGAATTCCAACAGTCTGTAGAACTTGTCTCCACCTGTTTGACCTTTCCTTACCCAGGATCACCATCGCGACTCTAATCCCTGTGTCAGCAGCTTCAGGCTGGTGCCCATTTTACTCACCGCTATCTCCAGAGGGCAAATAACAAAACGTATTCTGATGCCAACATAGACTGACTGTAGAAGGGTCTCCACCTGAAACGTCACCCATTCCTTCTCTCCAGAGATGCTGCCTGTCCCGTTGAGTTACTCCAGCATTTTGTGTCTATCTTTGGTTGAAAGCAACATCTGCAGTTCCTTCCAACACATTTAGTCTGACAAGTGTTTGATTACAATTTAAAGTCACCGTGATGTCTGGCTCTAACTAGGAAATTCACGTGCCCGTCCAAACACGTGACCTGGCGGATGGGGACCAAACATCGGCACGACACGCAAAAACCAGACCAAGTCATCGTGTAATGTTTAAAAATTAAAGCCTACAAGCTGAAGATGTACTTCTCTGATGACAACACTATTAAATATGCAGCTTGCAATTAAACTCGATGTTCTAGTTTTAGCTCACAGAACATCTGCAGTGGGATTAAAACACAAACTCCTAGCTTCCCTGCCACCTAGTCCAGCTACTCATTACCACATTTATGACTGGTGGGGCTGGCAGCAATGGCAGCCTCGCCAACAGTCTGTCTGTCTTTTGGTCTTCTTTGTTATTTTTAGTGTGTTTTAAAAGTTTGTGTTAATGTTCTCTGGTTTGTTTTATGTGGGGAAGGGGGGAGGAGTGGGGATGGGGGAGGGGGAGGGGAGGAATGGGGATGGGGGAGGGGGGAGGGGGAGGGGAGGAATGGGGGAGGGGGAAACTTTTTTCAATCTCTTTCCTTGCCGGAGATGCGATTGTTTTCCGGATCGTATCTCCGGTCGCTCTGCAGCCTAACATCATGGAGCTGGCGGGCTCGCTCGGGACTGACTTTGAGCCCCACCGCGGGGCCGTGGACTTAACATCGGAGCCGATCCCTTGCCTGGGATCGACGCTCCAACCGCGGCCTGCGGATTTCACCATCGAGGAGCTCGCAGTCTCGGGTAGAGACCGATATCGGGAAGCTCCAAAGCCGCAGGAGGTACGACCAACCCCGACCCAGGGTCCGATCGCCCGACTCGGGGGAGTTGAGATTCCCCCCCGATGCAGCAGCTTGATCGCCCCGATGCGGAGGCTCGACCGCCGGCTAAGATCGCCGTGACAACGGGAGGCTCGAGGCCCCCGACCGCGGGTGAACAAAGAAGGGAAGAGATTGAACTTTGTTTGTCTTCCATCACAGTGAGGAATGTGGAGGAGTCACTGTGGTGAATGTTCATGTTAAACATTTATTTGTGTGTCTTGGTGCTCTTTGTATGATTGTACGGCAAATCAAATTCCTCGTATGTTGCAAAACATACTTGGCTAATAAAGAATTATGATTATGATTAAGATTTATCTTCAGATTACGTTTGGTGAATAAATTAGTGAACAAGTAGCACAAAGGCCTCAACTAATAATAGAACTACGAGCCTAAACCTCGAGCTAACTATTGTGACGGGGCAGTGAAATTCAACTGAATAATCTGGAATTTAATAAAAAACGCTTTTTCAATGGTGACGACAAATGTACTGAATTGTCCAAGAACCCATCTGGCTTGTTGGTCCTTGTGAAGGCCTCCAGCAGCCAGTGAACAAGCCCACCCAACACATGTCGTTGTTGAGACTCAGGATGGTCCAGCAAGTGTTCCCTGTGTGGTGCCCACTGTGTTTAAACAGACAGCTCGGCACTGGATCAGTAGCAAGACTGACAGAATCACACAGTGCAGAAACAGGCCCTTCAGCCCACTGAGTCCATTCTACACCTATCCCAATGTAGGTGTCAACTCTGCCCCAGTTCTGCCAGCTACCTACACAGAAGGGATAACTTACAGCTTTCCATTCTCCTTGCATCCCGCACGTCTTTGAGATGAGGGAGCAACTGGGAGGAAGCCAGGAGAACGTACAAAGCCCACATGTAGAGTGGCTGGGAGGAGGCAGCTCCACTGGCAGTGTCGTTGTGCAGTATGTGGAGTGCTGTGTAGAGTCTTGCACACAATGCCCACACCCGCAAGATGAATGAAGAACAGAACAAGGGCTTACCAGGAGGAGATACTTGATCAGAAGCTTATCGCAAAGCATCTTATAACTGCTCATTATCAGGGTGTGTGCAGCCCCACCAAGGCCATCTCTTCCAAGGTGGTGTGTGGAGGCAGGAGCTCTTTCTGAATGATTCCAGTCTCTGCAGTATCCTTTGTAGTGCAATATTCTGTTAAACCGACTGAATCACTCCACTGATTCATTGACATTCACTGGACAAGACTGGACTTGGAGTCACGTACAAACCCACTATGGACAACGCATTTCCTTCTTCACAGGATAGGAGTGAAGGGATTGAGAATTCACAAACATTTGACAATTTCAAGGTCAATTTTACTGGTGTTCCCTTTACAGTGTGAGGTTTTGTTTCCAGTTCTCCCGTGTGTGACACAAGGGTGAAGCGATTGAAAGATTTTTTAGAGCACAGATCCTTATTTGTCATCAATGTTTTCAGAGCTAAAATCTCCCACCCCCAGCAGTTAGCTTGAGCTTTGGTTACATGGCCTCTAATGAGTGAATATTCTGCTCTTAATCCCAGTCACGGTTGACAGATCAATAAATCCATTTTGGCAGAGAATGCAGGCTGCGCCCAAACTGATATTCTAGTGCGTCTGGTAGAAGTGCCAGGTTTTGTTGATACATATAAATGTGAGAGCGTGAGAGCTTGCAGGTTTCCTAGGTCTGATCAAAGTGGCATCATAAAAGGAGAAGTCACATGGAAACTACAGAGTGACCAGCATCCTTGCCGAGAGGTTTGGTGATTTCACACAGGAGCGTTTGAACAGGTGATGCAGGGAGGTGGGATGGGAATAAGGTGCAGGAGGTGGGGAGACAGAGTCACCTATGATCAGTAGGGAGGGTAGAGGCAGGCTGGGGGGGGGGGGGGGGGGGGGCATATCAGGCGTGCCAATGGGATTAGCTGCACTCACTCCCATGCAAGTGGCACCACAAACGGACAGATTAGCACTGGATTGCCAGGAGACTCGAGAGACAGCAGAAGATGGAATCTGGAGCTACAACAATCTGCTGGAGGAACTCAGTGGAACGAGCAGCATCTGTGTTGGGAAAGGAGCGGTGCGGTCCGTGGTGAATCCCTGAATAACCAATTATCGTAATTATTTGCACATTTACTACAGATTACTACAACTACGGAATTACATGTGAGGGGACGGCAGGACTGGCAGCTCAATATTCTGGCGTTAAAATGCTTCAGGCAGGACAGAGGGGAGGGCTGAAACACTGCTGAACTCTGAACTCTGTACGTATTCATGGACTATCTCCTGGAGGCCACAAGGGCACCGTTACATCTCGTTACATCCCCGTTACATCCCGTTACACCCCCATTACATCCCGTTACACCCCCGTTACATCTCGTTACATGCGTTACACCCCCGTTACATCTCGTTACATGCGTTACACCCCCGTTACACCTCGTTACATCCCCGTTACATCCCGTTACACAGATGTTTTGCAAGGACCCATGTCCTTCTGGGACTTACAAATACTTTTCTGACAGATGTTCATTACAGAGTTCTACAAGGGATTCTAATTGGCTACACAGTGGTTTGTTTGGAAACATTGGACCCAGTTTACACAGAGAATAAACAGCTCAGGATCTCATTGATCAGTAACATTGGGATCACCGGACCCATTGGACACAACTATGTCATGTTGCAGCAGACACCATCAATGCCAGTTTCCTCACACACCCTCTGCATCGTAACTGCACATTTCTAAATACTGTGGTCTGGGTGAATTTGTAGCACTGTTGAAATTACTGAACAAATCACAGTTTAATACAACGTGGCCTCAACACAGGGGCTGTGGGTGATGGGTGATCGGGGAGTACTTGCTTTTGAAATGTGCCCCATTAAAACTCACACTATCCTTCACTTTCATGACCATAAAAGTCACTAATGTAGTAAAGCTGATCCGTTGAGGCACATCAAGCACAAGGCAACGTTGAGAGATCCTCTAACTGGGTCATATTTACATAAATATAATCAGGCTCTTCCCATCACTCCAGATTTATTTCTCCATTCTCCTTCAAACTAGATTAGAGTCAGACTGACAGAATACATCGTGGCAGAGGGCTGTCACCGCACTTCATGAGGCCACGACTCTTCACCTGGGTGGGGCAGTGTTGTGGGCTCAATATATTACTCTATATACCCCCACCCCCCCGTGAGATTGGGGGGTTACTATATATTCCCCACCGTGGGCTCAATATATACTCTATATACCCCCACCTCCCCAGCTAAAAGTAAGCATGCAGGCACAGCAGGCAGTGAAGAAAGCGAATGGCATGTTGGCCTTTATAACAAGAGGAGTTGAATATAGGAGCAAAGTGGTCCTTCTGCAGTTGTACAGGGCCCTAGTGATACCACACCTGGAGTATTGTGTGCAGTTTTGGTTCCCTAATTTGAGGAAGGACATTCTTGCTACTCCCGCACCTATTGTCTATTGTCTAATACTCCACGTCAAACACCGAGCCGACATGGAGACACATCACTCTGAGGAGACCCGACCAGCGCCCCAGGTGGTGTGACTGACCTCTGCCCTCTGCCCATTGACCAGTCGTCCAGCATCCGTCCACTGCTGGAGACCAGGGGTTGTGGCCAAACTCCCACACGCGCTGGGTTAGCGAGCCCGCCAATGAATGATTCTATGGATCGTGGAGCTCAGACAGACAATCTACAACATGCAACCTGTAGCCTCTGGCTGCCTGTCAATGCAGCAATATTAATGCCACTGTCCTGCAGCTTGTAGTGTGTCCATGATTACAATGCTGGCAATGATCTAACATGCGGCCCCTCCACTGTGATCATTCAGCTAATCCACTAATCCTTCACACGTTTTGTGACACTTATGTAGTTTCTCTGTCTTTCTCTTTCATTTGGTGGTTTATCAGCCCTTTAGAATTCCCTTGAGTCGGGAAATGAAGATTTGGGAATGTTGGGAATGAAAGTTTCTGCTGATTCATCAAAAATTGGTCAAGTTTTAAAAAATGTATCTTGGGCCAAGAAATGATGAAAAGTCCTCAGTACCTAGTGGGTCCTGGCTCCAGGGCCGGCCTTAAGCCGATTTGACCGATTGTTCCCAATTGGGCCCCGCACCCCCTAAGGCCCATCCTGCCTGGCTCTCTCTCATCCCCAGACCTTAGGGTCAGGGTATCATTGATCGGACAGTGGGACAAAATGCCCTCTGGTGCTCAGTGATGTCCACCCAGAGATTCCTTCTCACCATGTACTGCCACTTGGTTCTGGCCCATGGTCTCGTCACCCTCGTCCAAATCTACTCACCTTTACACCTGCCCTCTGTAGGTCAACAGTCAGGGTCCATCTAGGTTGGGGTTTATGCTAGATTAAGGCCATTAGGCTCTCGCGTCTGTAACACTTCCATCCATATCCTCTCTGCTCTCTTTCTACGCCCGCTTGACCAATTTATGTTTGTTTCTAGGCCCATGATCTCCAGGCACTGGGTCCCGTGTTGCTGGAAGTGTCGGCTAATGGGTTTGGACTGGTCTCCCCTTGTGATGTTGCTGCAGGGTCAGGGGTAGGGTTAGGGTTAGGGTCAGGGTCAGGGTCAGGGTGGGGGTCAGGGTGAGGGTCAGGGTGAGGGTCAGGGTGAGGGTGGGGGTCAGGGTGAGGGTGGGGGTGAGGGTCAGGGGTAGGGTCAGGGTGAGGGTGAGGGTGAGGGTCAGGGTGAGGGTCAGGGTGAGGGTCAGGGTGAGGGTCAGGGTGGGAGTTGGGGTGAGGGTCAGGGTGAGGGTGAGGGTCAGGGTGGGGGTCAGGGTGGGGGTCAGGGTGGAGGTTAGAGACGGGAGATTCATTCACCTGTCTGCTTTGGACGACAGAGAAACCATTTCATCTGCACTGTGAATGCTCAGCTCTGTGGAGGTCATTCTCTTGGTGATTAAGGGCTTGATGCCAGTGAACAGCTTGTCATGGAGACAAGACACATGATTCACTTTAATACTGAAGTGACCATCCATTCAGCCGGTCAGAATGAACCCTGACCTCTGAGGACACATTCTGAAGCTGCTTTTTGTTGAAAATAAACAAAAGCGATCTCCTGGAGATGAGGAATAAGCAGCAATGAGCTGGGTTTGTGAATAGCCACTGAAACCGCAGCGTACTGATTCACCGTACCTGTACAGTTTACTGATGGCATCAGGTCAGGATGTGAATCACAGCCTCTGTGGAGAGGTTGCGGGTTGCACTGACATTTTATCCAACAGATTTCACCTCAGCACATCTGTCAAAATATTCTTTAGAAAAACACAGTGACTGCAAACAACAAATAGCAGTCAGGCCACTCCTGCTTTTGTCGGCCTAGATCAGCAAGATGGAACCATCTCATTCATTACACCAGCTATACATCATGTTTACCATGAGATTTCTCTCCAGCTGGTTGTATAATACAACTACAAAAGAGAGACAGAGTGGAATGAGACGGAGAGTGGAGCCACAGGACATAAATTGTGCAGAAATACAAAAGATTAGAACTGCAATTCTAAAAAGATTAAGACCTGGCATTTTGAAACATAGAGCAGTTTGGCAAAATCAGCCTTTAAGTTATTAAAAATCTGCAATTTGAATAAAATGTCATTTATAATACTGAGATGAGGAACCAATGGGACAAATGGCTTTGAATCAAATTGTATGTGAATGATTGGGCTGCACTTTCATTCACATTCCTTTTTGTGAATTGGATAAGGAAACATTATTGTAGCTCGCTTGCCAAAGACCAGATGGATTCTGCTGCAAAATGCTAAATCATATTGTGACCAGATGGCCCTGACTATTTGTGATTTTCATTGAAGAAAATTGCAACTGACATTTTAAAATCTCTAATTGTTGCAGATATTTCCATACGTGTTTACCAGAAATGTGCATGATGTGTGTGGAACTGGTGAAGCTGTGAATATTCTGCCCTGCTGCTGCTGCTGCTGCTGCTGCATAACTCCTGTTTCTGGGACATTCTGTTCCCCAACTCATCCTGCACGCAGTCCTAGCTATAAATGGCATCAACATCCATCCACACTTCATCTTTAATGTGCCGACAATCCGTCTCCTGCCCCACAGTGAGAACAAACACATTCTGACACACTTAACGGCCACTCTCTAAGTTTCACCATAACATGAAAGTTTAGTGCCGTGTACCGCCCATAACCTACTGTCTGTTTGCCACGAGAACCTGCCTCTGAACCTTCCACCATCACCAACGTTGAACATAAAACTGCATCTGGGATGATACGCAAAATCCGGGACATTTCCTCAATTAGCTTCCATCTCCTCAAATTCCGCCCGTTTTCAGCATTTGTAGTGTGTTGCTTTTGTATACATTTAATGACCAATATTTCGTCCAAGTCATCCGGAATGGATGACCTAGTTATCATCTTTTGTTGTTGGTGGAGTTGACTTTGGTTTCAACATTACAACATTGGGGATTAGGAAGGAGAGATAGATCAGCCATGATTGAATGGCAGAGTAGACTTGATGGGCCGAATGGCCTGATTCTGCTCCTATTCCATCTGACCTTAGCTACAAATTATTTATGTCCAGCTGCCATCAGTGGCACATTTTACATCAAAACTTTAATTAGCTTAAAAAAATACAGATCAAATCTTTACAAAGTACAATTTGATGAGGAACTGCTATATTGAAACTTTTATTTCAAATGAAGTAGGATTACTGATACCAATCCAATTCCTCAATTGAGCAACCACCCAGCACCACAGGTTCAGGAGGTTATATATAACCACACAATAAACCACTTGCAAAGGACTAGGATCTATTCCATTGGCTCTGAGTTTCTGCCGCACCTTGCTCCCATTTGCTAAACCTGGCAGTTTAGTTCCCAGTGCCTGCCTATATACAGCATATCTCTGTTCTTGTGGCCTTGACATAGTTACATGTGGAACTGCCCCTCACCCTCCTCAACCCCATCTCTCTTTCATTTTAAATATTTCTACAACTCTCCTCAGTTTTCTTTTCAGAGAACTCTAACAACACAAATGCCTACATTTTCTGCAATATTCTCATGCTCTTCAATATTTTCCATATTGTAGAGGCAATAAATATGTATGTGCTCTCCAAGTGTGGTCCAAGTGAGGTTCTAAAGATTCACAACCACTGCAGTCTGAGGAAGGGTCTCGACCCGAAACGTCACCTATTCCTTCTCTCCATAGATGCTGCCTCACCCGCTGTCTCCCCGGCATTTCACTTAATTTCCATGCCTTGCTGTGTTGTTACTTTTTATTGAGTTATAGTCCAATATTTGAGATCAAGTTATTCTTTAACCCAATTTCTTATCTGCCAAGGCATAAATATTCTTCTAAATAAAATTAAGCACCTCATATTTCACTATTTAAATTTAATTTACTATTTGCCGTTGTTGCCACAAGCTTTACAGCATTTGCAATATCTTAAACCTTATTTACTATAAATAACTTTCTAATCTATGACATTAATTCACCGAAATCCATTTTGTAACATTTGAGTATTGGAAATAATGCAAAGTAAAACACATTTTCAAGATTGAAAAGGTTTAATCAAGGACATGATTTCAGGAAACCTCAGCAATTTTTACTCATCTGTTTCAAATAAAAGTGTTGGAATATCAGGGAAAAATCTTTTGAAGAACAAAACTGAAACTTTGGAAGGAAGGTAAATAAAACTGAAGCAGTGAGAATGAAGGTGTGAAATATAACAGGAGCCGGAGCTGGGAACTCGAGTTCCATCAGTAGGATCACGGCTGATCTGAGGGGAACCTCAAATGTGCACCCCATCACCAAGGGGAACCTCCCCCTCGCTACTTCTTGTCAACCTCTGCATGTGAAGTATTTTAACGTGCTGCTTCCATTGCCCTCCAAAGACTCACAATCCTCATGTACGTATGAAGCAAGTCGACTGTTATGAATATACAAGATTCTCTTTTATACACAAAACCAAAGATCAAACGCTCAAAGGTGCAATAACACATGACATTTACACAGATATATTTGTGAATGCAGAATTTAGTAGAATCAGATGTATGACCCTTATAATTTCAGATTTATCTCAACACAAAGACATTAATTATGTTCCTCCAGCAATGAAAACCATGGCATTAAATGCCTAACATGACTACAATTGTCCTTTCCCACCTCAGCAAGCTCATATTTGTTTTAAAAATATAATTCCAAAAGTGTGCTCCCTGATGCAAACTGCACGTTGACACAGAACGAGAGAGTTTGTTGTTGCCTGGGGTTTTACTGCTGTTTGTTTTAGTGCAGTCACAAGGACTGCAGTGAAATACTGTAACTGCCTGAGCAGTTCACATCTCCATCCAGAAAAACAATTGCAGCAGATCTTCTCAATTCTGATTCTAAAAGGCTGTGGAGACATTTGCTGCGAGCTGTTTGTTGCTTGTTAGTTTGTATTGTATCAAGGCACACAATATTTCCATGTCCTTCATCAGTAGACTCTCAAATAACACCTGATATTTATCCCGCTGACTTACTCCAGCATTTGTGTCTGCGGTGATATTTATTATCAGAACAAGAGAAACATTGGGGTACTCAGCAGGTCAGGCAGCATCTGCTGCAGGAAGACAAGGTGTATAAAATCATGAGAGGAATATATCGAGTAGACGCACAGAGTCTCTTGCCCAGAGTACGTGAATCGAGGACCAGAGGACATAAGTTTGAGGTGAAAGGGAAAAGATTCAATAGGAATCTGAGGGGTAACATTTTCATACAGAGGGTGGTGGATGTATGGAACAGGTTGTCGGAGGAGGTAGTTGAGGCTGGGACTATCCCAACGTTTAAGAAACAGTTAGACAGGTACATGGATAGGACAGGTTTGGAGGGATATGGACCAAACATGGTGGGACTGGAGAGCTACACATGTTGACCAGTGTGGGCAAGTTGGGCCGAAGTGACCAATGTGACCATTCCGCACATTTACCATTTTTAGTTCCAAATTCATGGCACCTGCGGTTTATTGACTCAATGTATAATGTTGCTGGTTTATAATGCACCAGTGCTGAATTCAATGCGAGGCAGACGTTTACCACAGACACTGGTCTCATATTGACCTGAGACATGGAACTGAAATAAGAAAAACCATTGTTGATTTGATGACTCTGGCCTCATGCCCTGCATCACTCATTTGTACCTTTGCCAAAACATAGTTTAGATTGTTGAGTGCTGTACATCATGTTGTAATGAGGTGGAATCAGTAAAATGCAACTGAATACAACAGGATATGGAAACAGGCCCTTCAACCCACCTTGTCCGTGCTAACCATAATGGCATTCTGGCTCGTCCCATTTACCTGCATTTGGTGCTCAGCCCTCTAATATAAACCCTTCCCAGCTGTCCAAATGTCCATTGTAAGTTGTGATTGTTTAAATTGGACAACCAGAACTGCACACAGTGCTCCCACTGTGGTCTCTCCAACAACTGGACTGGTGCATCATGGTGGATGCTTTAGACACTCAGAAATGTTAAACATTTGAAAGAACACAATCAGTGTGAAGAATCACAGAATAATAGAGTGGAATAATGCCTATGTGTAATATAAATTCTGTATTTAATTTTCATATCTAACTATGTGGTTTTAAAATGTAATGAAAACATGTTGGAATGTAACATTTATTATAAATAAAGCAAAGGTCATATTTCTGCAGGTTTACTGTATAAAGACTGCGAGCTGAAATGTTAATTGTAAAATTAATTTAATTCTACTCATTTTACTTCTTATTTCCAAGGCATTAAAGCAGAATATGAGATTATAGGTCTCAACTGGCTATAACACCATTAGATTTAATAAAATATTTCCTTAGGCAGACGTGTAGGATTCACACATCATTACAACAACTCTAATGGATACCGCAGTAATAGACGGCGATATCATCATTTCAGTTCCAGATAGGGATGCTCTTGGCAATGCCAGCCCAATCCAGGGTCATTTAGCAGCCAGCATCATCAAGGACAATTCACACACCCGCTATTCTGCCTTCTCCCCTTTCCTGTTGGTAGAAGATACATAGGAACATAGACAGGAGGAGGCCATTCGGCCCTTCGAGCCAGCACCGCCATTAATTGTGATCATGGCTGATCATCCACAATCAGTAACCCGTGCCTGCCTTCTCCCCATATCCCTCGATTCCACTAGCCCATAGAGCTCTATCTAACTCTCTTTTAAATTCATCCAGTGAATAGGCCACCACTGCCTTCAGTGGCAGAGAATTCCACAAATTCACAACTTTCCGCCTCAGTTTTAAATGGCTTCCCCTTTGTTCTTAGACTGTGGCCCCTGGTTCTGGACTCCCTCATCATTGGAAAAAAAAAATCTGCATCTAGCTTGTCCAGGCCTTTTATAATTTTATATGTTTCTATAAGATTCCCTCTCATCCTTGTATTCCAGTGAATACAAGCCCAGTCTTTCCAATCTTTCCAATCTTTTATCATATGACAATCCCGCCATCCCGGGGATAAACTTCATGAACCTACGCTGCACTGCCTCAATAGCAAGAATGTCCTTCCTCAAATTAGGAGACCAAAACTGCACACAATACTGCAGATGTGGTCTCACCAGGGCCCTGTACAACTGCAGGTGTGGTCTCACCAGGGCCCTGTACAACTGCAGATGTGGTCTCACCAGGGCCCTGTACAACTGCAGATGTGGTCTCACCAGGGCCCTGTACAACTGCAGATGTGGTCTCACCAGGACCCTGTACAACTGCAGAAGGACCTCTTTACTCCTACACTTACCGCTGACAATGACAAAGCAAGATCAATGATCACCGGTGGCAATGATGACCATCTCCACAGAGCCGGGACCTCCGGCCGCTGGTGGGGCCCACGTTAGTATCAGGGGGACCACGTTAGTATCAGGGGGACCACGTTAGTATCAGGGGGACCACGTTAGTATCAGGGGGACCACGTTAGTATCAGGGGGCCGCTGGTGGGGCCCACGTTAGTATCAGGTTGACCACGTTAGTATCGGGGGCCGCTGGTGGGGACCACATTAGTATCGGGGGCCGCTGGTGGGGACCACGTTAGTATCAGGGGGACCACGTTAGTATCAGGGGGACCACGTTAGTATCAGGGGGCCGCTGGTGGGGCCCACGTTAGTATCAGGGGGACCACGTTAGTATCAGGGGGACTACGTTAGTATCAGGGGGACCACGTTAGTATCGGGGGCCGCTGGTGGGGCCCACGTTAGTATCAGGGGGACCACGTTAGTATCAGGGGGACCACGTTAGTATCAGGGGGACCACGTTAGTATCAGGGGGACCACGTTAGTATCAGGGGGCCGCTGGTGGGGCCCACGTTAGTATCAGGGGGCCGCTGGTGGGGCCCACGTTAGTATCAGGGGGACCACGTTAGTATCAGGGGGCCGCTGGTGGGGCCCACGTTAGTATCAGGGGGCCGCTGGTGGGGCCCACGTTAGTATCAGGGGGACCACGTTAGTATCGGGGGCCGCTGGTGGGGACCACGTTAGTATCCGGGGCCGCTGGTGGGGCCCACGTTAGTATCAGGGGGCCGCTGGTGGGGCCCACGTTAGTATCAGGGGGACCACGTTAGTATCAGGGGGCCGCTGGTGGGGGCCACGTTAGTATCCGGGGCCGCTGGTGGGGCCCACGTTAGTATCAGGGGGACCACGTTAGTATCAGGGGGACCACGTTAGTATCAGGGGGCTGCTGGTGGGGCCCACGTTAGTATCAGGGGGCCGCTGGTGGGGCCCACGTTAGTATCAGGGGGCCGCTGGTGGGGCCCACGTTAGTATCAGGGGGACCACGTTAGTATCGGGGGCCGCTGGTGGGGACCACGTTAGTATCAGGGGGACCACGTTAGTATCAGGGGGACCACGTTAATATCAGGGGGACCACGTTAGTATCAGGGGGCTGCCTGGATCATTCTCAGCCCGACACAAGACAACGTCCTGTCTAACAGTGAGATTCCCATCTACACACACCGGCCACATCAGCCCCTCCCACAGCAGGAATTACTGGGATTTTAAACCATCTTGATAATTTCACTAACGTTTCTCTGCAAATAATGTAATGAACGGATTTGAATTCCCCGTCCCTCGTGTATAATGTTAACACCGATCAGGGCCGATCAATGAAACGTGGACTAACAGACACGATAGTTGGGCAGCATCTGACGTGGCCAGAACAGGTGAGATGTCCCCTCCATCACGGCACTACACAACATGCTGTTTATCTCCGGTATTTTGTCCCTTTATTTAAGGTTTCCAAAGTCTACAGTTTTGGTTGAATTCCAAACTTGTCTCCAAACTATTGAATTGTTTTCCATGGACACCGCCCTTCCCCACAGAACCAATCAACCAGTAGATCTGCCATAGACATCACCCTACCTCACTGTATCATCTAGAGATGGCTGAAAGATTCCAGATCCTAGTAAATATCACCGGCAACTTGTCCTGGACCAGACATATCAAAGCAATGGCCGAGAAAGCACAGCAACGACTCTACTTCCTGAAGAAAAGTTTCGGCCCGAAATGTTGCCTATTTCCTTCGCTCCATAGATGCTGCTGCACCCGCTGAGTTTCTCCAGCATTTTTGTGTACCCTCTACTTCCTTACAAGGTTTAGGAAGTTCGACATGTCCCCAACAACAATCACAAAGGGTGCACCGTAGAAAGCATTTTATCGGGATGCATCACGACACGGTTTGGGAACCGCTCCAACCAAGACGACAAGAAATCGCAGCCCAGACCGTCACACAAACCCAACCTCCCTTCCATTGACTCCATTTACACCTCACGCTGCCTCAGCTAGGCCAACAGCATAATCAAGGACCAGTCGCACCCCGGCCACTCCCTCTTCTCCCCTCTCCCATCAGTCAAGGGGTACAGAAGTGTGAAAACGCACACCTCCAGATTCAGGGAGTTTCTTCCCAGCTGTTATCAGGCAACAGAACCAGCATCAACTGGAGAGCGGTCCTGACCTCCCATCTACTAAACGTTATTCCCTTTATCCTGTATCTGTACATTGTGACGGCTCGATTGTAATCACATGTAGTCTTTCCACTGACTGGATAGCACGCAACAAAAATGTTTTTCACTGAACCTCGGTACATGTGACAATAAATTAAACTCAACCAATCTGTGTCCGCTCCACACACACTGTCCTCATCCCCACAGTGTAACCTGTTGGTGCTCCACACACACTGTCCTCATCCCCACAGTGTAACCTGTTGGTGCCTCACACACACTGTCCTCCTCCCCACAGTGTAACCTGTTGGTGCCTCACGCACATATTGTACTTCCGGTGGCGCTGGGGCCAGCAGCCTCCACCTTCAGCCCGGTATCTTTTTGTTTTTTTGTTTATTTAGTTATGTAAAAGTGTGTTTTTTTGTGTTTTTTTTGTGTCTTTATATGGGGGAAGAGGGCACGGTGCGGGGGATACCGTCCTTCAGCCGCTTCCTGGAGAGGACGCGACTATTATTCGAGTCGCGTCCTCGCCTCCCCCCCCCCCCCCAGCAGGCTACCTACTGGATTGGCGCGGCCTTTCCTGCCGGGATCGACCAGAGCTCCAGCAGCGGCGGGACAGCGCTGTAACATCGCGGGGCTGGCGATGCCTTACCGGGGATCGCCGTCTGGAGCCCGGAGTGCTGGGCCTGCGGCACCGACATCCTGGAGCTGCGGTTTGCGGAGCTCCCAACGCGGGCGGCGCTGATGGACAGCGCGGGGTCCTGCGACTCCGCCCGGTTCGGCCTGCGGACTCGGGAGCTGCGGACTCCGGCTGCGGGAGGCGGCTGATCGGGAGGTCCGGGCCGCTGATGAGGAGGATGTTCACCGTCGGGGATCGGCGTCGGCGTTCCATCAGCCCGGCGTGAGGGCCTGGACATCGGCCCACCCGGGGCGGCGACTGCGGGTGCTAGGAAGGCCTCGACCACGAGTGAACATCTGGGAAGATCGGAGGGGAGGCTGGCTGGACTATGGTGCCTTCCTCACCTTGGTGCCACTGTGTTATGTTGTGTCGTGGACGTTCTGTGTTTGTGCTTTTTTTAAATTCTATTTTATTTTTAATATGTTTTATTATTTATTATTATTTATTTATTTTTATTTTTATGATACTGCCTGTAAGGGAAATTCATTTTGTTGTCTCTAACTGAGACAATGACAATAAATTTGAATACAATACAATACAATACAATACACACTGTGTCAGGTCTCGTGTTTGATCTAGTTTCTGTTTCTTATTGGTTTTTAGTATTAGAGTTTGCATTCTTGTTTTATTTTGGTGTCTCACATCTCCTCTTGTTTCAGGTCCCATTTCCTGTCAGGTCGTTTACCCTCATGTGATTGTTGGCCACGCCCTGATGTGTTTCACCTGTGTCTCGTTATCCCCTGCTAGTCTGTTGGCCACGCCCTGATGTGTTTCACCTGTGTCTCGTTATCCCCTGCTAGTCTGTATTTAAGCCTTTTGTGTTTTAGTTCCCATTGCCAGTTCGTGGTGTATGCTACTTGGTATCACCTCGTTCCTGCTCTCGAAATCTTGTGACCTTGTGATCTCGACCTTTGCCTGTATTTTCGACCACTGGTTCTTGCCTGCTCCTATATGGTACTGATGCCTCTGTTTTGCCTACCTGTGTACTGACTTGGACCGAATAAACGCCGAAGACTGATCTGCCCTGTGTCTGAGCCTGCATTTGTGTCCTCCTCCTCGTTCAGTGCTGACATTACGAACTGGCCAACAATGGACTCAGCGGGCTCTGATCCTTTTCGTGCAGCGCTCCAGAAGCAAGAGGAGCGCATCTCGCATTACGAGGGTCAACTCTCCTCGATCGTCGCCGGGTTCCGGGATCTCGGCGAGCGTCAGCAGGGGTTCCAGGCAGACATCGGTTCACAGGTGAACACTTTAAGTTCTTGGTTTGAAGACCTGGTTACTCGGCTGAATTCTTTGTTTCCTGCTGCTGCTCCCGTGCCTGCCGAGTCTGTTTCCTTGTCTGTGTCTCCAGGAGCTCC
Organism: Amblyraja radiata; assembly: GCF_010909765.2. NCBI lineage: Eukaryota > Metazoa > Chordata > Chondrichthyes > Rajiformes > Rajidae > Amblyraja > Amblyraja radiata. Next base: position 239,149 of record NC_045978.1, read on the forward strand.
GACGGCCACGGCTGCCGCAGCGTCTCCATTCGTCCACCTGGCAAGACCGGAACACTTTTCGGGGGAATCGGAGAAATGTAGACCTTTTTTGATTCAGTGTGGACTGCATTTCGAACTTCAAGCGGCTTCCTTTTCATCAGAACGCTCAAGGGTAGCCTTTATCATCACGTACCTGTCGGGTAGGGCGGAGGCTTGGGCCACGGCGGAGTGGTCTCGGAATTCTCCTGTTTGCCAGACATCGGTCCTGTTCATGGAAGCTCTGTCCCGCACGTTTGATCACTCCAATCCTGGCCGAGAGGCTTCACAGAACCTGGTCTCCATGAAACAAGGTAATCGCTCTGTTATGGATTTTGCTATTGACTTTCGAACTGTTGCTGCTAAGGGTGGATGGAATGAGGCTGCTTTGTTGGATGCTTTTCGCAATGGATTGTCTGAAGCTATCAAAGATCAATTGGCTCCTCTAACCCTGCCTTCCGACGTCGAGTCTATGATTTCCCTGGCTATCCAAATTGACGCTAGGCTCAGAGAAAGAGATCGAGAGAGGAGATCGGCTGCAGTTCGGTCCTCCTCCCAGCAGTGGCGGCAGCGTCGCCCTTCACCTTCCAGTCGGGACTTCTTCCCTCTCGGCCGGTCCAGTCAGCCTACAGCGCCACCTGCATCTTCGGAGGAGCCCATGCAGGTGGGACGAGCCAAACTCAGTCCGGAGGAACGGCAGCGCCGCCTAAGGGAAATGAGGTGTTTTTACTGTGGTGAACTGGGACATTTGTTGAACAGCTGTTCAGTAAAAGACAAAGCTCACCAATGAAAGAGAGGACATTGGTGAGCTGTACCACTCCTATGAGCCGTTCCTCTCGTCCATTGTCGACGGTACAATTGTTGGTGCATTCCCAGTGGCACTCCCTGCAGGCTTTGGTTGATTCTGGGGCAGATGAGAACTTCATGGACATTCGCTTGGCTGATGAATTGAAGCTGGAACGTGAACAGCTTCAAGATCCTATGGAGGCTAGTGCACTGGATGGGCGCCTACTGTACAGGGTAATTCACCGAACTCAACCTGTTCAACTCATCGTGGCAGGTAATCACCTTGAGACCATCAGTTTTCATCTCCTCGACTGTCCTCTTCATCCTCTGGTTTTGGGGCTCCCTTGGCTGTCTTACCATAATCCTCACATGAACTGGGGTACTGGGGAAGTAATTTCTTGGGGGAATAACTGTAAACTCATCTATCTGCATGATTCTTCTCCTGAGTCTATGAAGGATCCGTCAAGGAGCAGTTTTTCAAGGCATGGTTAATGATGTATTACGGGACATGCTGAACCGATTTGTGTTTGTGTACCTTGATGACATTTTGATTTTTTCTCCAGACGAGACTTCCCATGTGCAGCATGTACACCAGGTGCTAGAACGTTTGCTCCTGAATGATCTGTTTGTGAAAGCTGAGAAATGTGAATTTCATGTTAACACTGTTCAATTCCTTGGTTTTGTTGTATCACCTGCTGGTATACAGATGGACCCGAGCAAGGTCAGTGCTGTGGCCACCTGGCCTACACCCTCCAGTCGTAAGCGACTTCAGGGGTTCCTTGGGTTTGCTAATTTTTATAGGAAGTTTATCCGGAACTTTAGTGTCACTGCTGCACCACTCCATGCTCTTACCTCACCCCACGTGCCTTTCTCTTGGTCCTCTCAAGCAGAAACTGCATTTATGAGACTCAAGAGGAGCTTCTCCTCAGCCCCCATCCTGGTTCACCCTGACCCGTCACTCCAGTTCGTGGTTGAGGTGGACGCCTCGGGTGTGGGCATCGGGGCCGTACTCTCACAGAAATCCCCCACAGATGGTCGATTACATCCCTGCGCTTTCCTCTCAAAGAAGCTTTCTCCTGCTGAGAGAAATTACGATGTGGGTAACCGTGAACTGTTAGCGGTTAAAACAGCCTTGGAGGAATGGAGACATTGGTTGGAGGGTACCAAGCAGCCGTTTCTAGTTTGGACAGACCACAAAAACCTGGAATACATCAAGTCAGCCAAACGCCTCAACTCGTGCCAAGCAAGGTGGGCTCTCTTCTTTAATCGATTTGATTTTGTACTGTCTTACCGCCCTGGTGCCAAGAATGGCAAACCTGATGCTCTCTCCAGACAGTTTGATCCTGACCCATCCCCTAAGGTTTCAACTCCCATTCTGCCTGCTTCCTGTTTTGTTGGGGCGGTTACTTGGGAGATTGAGAAGAGAGTTTCCGAGGCAACTGCTGGTGTTCAGTCTCCGCTAGGGTGTCCTTCTAATCGTCTGTTTGTTCCCGAGTCTCTTCGTTCACAGGTGATTCACTGGGCTCATACGTCTCGGATCTCCTGTCATCCCGGTGTCCGCCGAACCCTGTTTGTGGCCAAACAGCGGTTTTGGTGGCCTTCCATGGAGAGGGGGATTAAGGAGTACGTCGCCGCCTGCAGTATTTGTGCTCAGAACAAGACCTCCCGTCGGGCCGCCTTTGGCCTCCTGAATCCGCTGCCTGTCCCCTCACGCCCCTGGTCAGACATCTCCATGGACTTTGTCACGGGCTTGCCCTCTTCTGAAGGTAACACCTCAGTCATGACTGTAGTGGACAGATTTTCTAAGATGGTCCATTTCATTGCGTTGCACAAGCTTCCCTCCGCCAAGAAGACGGCAGAGGTCATGCTGTCTCATGTTTTTCGCATTCATGGATTTCCCAACGACATTGTGTCTGACCGGGGGCCTCAGTTCGTGTCCAGGTTTTGGAAGGAGTTTTGTTCTCTGTTGGACGCCACGGTCAGCCTTACATCTGGTTATCACCCGGAATCCAATGGACAGACTGAACGCCTTAACCAGGAATTGGAGACAGGACTGCGGTGCTTGGTGGCACAGAACCCTTCAACTTGGAGCAAACACCTTATTTGGGTGGAGTATGCACACAACACACTTCCTTGCTCATCCTCTGGTCTCTCTCCATTCCAGTGTGCCTATGGGTATCAACCGCCATTGTTCCCTGCTGTGGAGAAGGAGTCCAGTGTGCCCTCCGCTCAGGCTCTCGTCCGTCGCTGTCGCAAGGTTTGGAATGGGGCTCGTCAGATGCTGTTGCGCAGTTCTGCGCGTTACAAGAGGATGGCTGACCGTGGAAGAACGCCGGCTCCAGTATACTCGCCTGGTCAAAGGGTGTGGCTCTCCACTCGAGACTTACCGCTGAGGGTGGAATCCCGGAAGCTGGCTCCTCGTTTTGTTGGTCCTTTCCCCATATCGAAGGTCATCAATCCTGTGGCGGTTCGTCTCAAACTCCCCCGTGCCATGAGGGTCCACCCTACTTTCCATGTCTCCCGTCTGAAGCCATTTAAGGAGAGTCCTCTGGTCCCTGCCTCCACACCCCCTCCGCCCCCCCGGTTCCTTGATGGGGGTCCAGTGTTTACGGTCAGCCGGTTGCTGGGGATGCGCCGGCGTGGTCGTGGTTGTCAGTATCTTGTGGATTGGGAGGGGTATGGACCTGAGGAGCGGTCTTGGGTGCCAGCTCGCAACATATGCGACCCGGAACTATCAGGGACTATCGGCGCCAACATCCTGAAGATCCTGGGCCGTCAGGAGCCGGCCATGGAGGGGGGGGTACTGTCAGGTCTCGTGTTTGATCTAGTTTCTGTTTCTTATTGGTTTTTAGTATTAGAGTTTGCATTCTTGTTTTATTTTGGTGTCTCACATCTCCTCTTGTTTCAGGTCCCATTTCCTGTCAGGTCGTTTACCCTCATGTGATTGTTGGCCACGCCCTGATGTGTTTCACCTGTGTCTCGTTATCCCCTGCTAGTCTGTATTTAAGCCTTTTGTGTTTTAGTTCCCATTGCCAGTTCGTGGTGTATGCTACTTGGTATCACCTCGTTCCTGCTCTCGAAATCTTGTGACCTTGTGATCTCGACCTTTGCCTGTATTTTCGACCACTGGTTCTTGCCTGCTCCTATATGGTACTGTTGCCTCTGTTTTGCCTACCTGTGTACTGACTTGGACCGAATAAACGCCGAAGACTGATCTGCCCTGTGTCTGAGCCTGCATTTGTGTCCTCCTCCTCGTTCAGTTCTGACACACTGTCCTCCTCACCACAGTGTAACCTGTTGGTGCCTCACACACACTGTCCTCATCCCCACAGTGTAACCTGTTGGTGCCTCACACACACTGTCCTCATCCTCACAGTGTAACCTGTTGGTGCTCCACACACACTGTCCTCATCCCCACAGTGTAACCTGTTGGTGCCCCACACACACTGTCCTCATCCCCACAGAACCGACAGAACCTTTTGTATAACCTGCGTACGTTCTACTGTAATTCTCATTCCCATTCCCACACTGACCTTTCTGTCCTCAGTCTCCTCCATTGTCAGAGTGAGGGTAAACGGCAATTGGAGGAACAGCATCTCATATTTCGCTTGGGCAGCTTACAGCCCAGTGGTATGAATATTGATTTCTCTCACTTCAGGTAGCCCCGGCATTCCCTCTCTCTCTATCCCTCCCCCACCCAAGTCACACCAGCTTCTCATTTTCAGCTTACAAATGGCCTGTTTCCGTTACTTTTTTGCATATCATTCATTCATTATTCTTTATCTCTCCACATCACCATCTGTATCTCTCGTTTCCCTTATCCGTAACCAGTCTGAAGAAGGGTCTCGACTCGAAACGTCACCCATTCCTTCTCTCCAGAGATGCTGCCTGTCCCGCTGAGTTACTCCAGCTTTTTGTGTCCATGTTACGTACTACACACACTGTCCTTCCCAGAGTATAATCCGTGGATAACTCTATTCCATGTAAATAAGAGCTAGGAATGGTGAGAACAGCAGCCAACCTTCACTCAGTGAACTCTCAGGGTCAACAGTGCTGAGGCTGATATATTTATGGTGTTTCTCCACTTGGTTTGAAGATGATCCAAAGATCATAAATTATAATGTTCAACAGGAATGCAGCCAAAGTACGTCCAGGAAAACAATCAATTATGTAGGTGACAATGAATATTGTTGATGGCACTTATGCAGTGATCTTTGCAGCAGAATGAATGTGAACCCAGGTGGGAATATGTTCAAGAATTCATCTTCTCCGTTCATTCTGCCCACGTGGGTTTCTCTAGCGTGTTCCAGTCGAACAATATATCATTGCCATTGTTTACCACAAGCCTTAGAGAATATTGATCACTATTCTGTCTCATCCTTCCGTTCGAGAATATGTTTCATTTTAGATTCACCTTTAATGCTAAATGTGCTTGGATAAGGAATGATTTACTCTTGACTGTCAAAAAGCTGTGGGTTACAGAAATTGGAAATGAAAATAAAAAATGCAGGAAACACTCGGTGAGTCAGGCAGCATCTGTGGAGAACATGGATAGGTGACGTTTCACAGTGTGCTGGAGTAACTCAGCGGGTCAGGCAGCATCTGTGGAGAACATGGATAGGTGACGTTTCACAGAGTGCTGGAGTAACTCAGCGGGGTCAGGCAGCATCTGTGGGGAGAGAAACAGTCTCAAGGCTTCTGGTCAAAGATCCTCTGGGGAAAGTCTGAAGGTTCCGATCTAAATCGTCACCTATCCTAAAGAGGGAGGGGGGGGGGGGGGGGGGGGGCTGGGGAACTATAGTGGGGGGGGCTGGGGAAGTAATGAGTGAGGTGGGGGGGGGGGAACTAGAGGGGGGGGGGGGCTGGTGAACTAGGGGGGGGCTGGGGAACTAGAGGGGGGGGCTGGGGAAATAGAGAGGGGGGGCTGGGGAACTAGAGGGGGGAGGCTGGGGAACTAGAGAGGGGGGGCTGGGGAACTAGAGAGTGGGGGGGCTGGGGAACTAGAGAGTGGGGGGGCTGGGGAAGTAATGAGTGGGAGGGGGGGGGGGTGGGGAACTGGGGGGGGGTGTGGGGAACTAAAGGGGGGGCTGGAGAACTAGAGGGGGGCTGGGGAACTGGACAGGTAGCAACTGCGATATGCTGGACAGAGCTGCAATATTTCCGTCTCTCTCCCACCCTCTCGCCAACTAACAGCAGAATTATTTTCAGTTGTTCCCAGTTCTGGTGCTTTGACCCCAGCTTTGACCTGAGACATTAACTCAGTTTCTCTCCCCACAGATGTGGCCGAATCGGCTGAATGTTTCCAGCGGTTTCTGACTTTATTGTTTCTTTTGCTACATTTCTGACGCAAGAACAAATTGGCCTCATTACAACCGGTTTTTACCTGCGCAGGTGTTGCCTTGTGCATGTAACACAAACTAGATTTTATCTCATTCTTTTACCTCCATTTTGTTGCCAACTAAGCAATACTGACTTGTCCTAGAGTCCGAGAGTGATACAGTGTGGAAACAGGCCCTTCGGCCCAACTAGCCCATACCGGCCAACATTGTCCCAGCTACACTAGTCCCACTTGCCTGCACTTGGTCCATAACCCTCCAAACCTGTCCTATCACTGTACCTATCTAACTGTTTTTAAAACAATGTGGTAGTCCCAGCCTCAACTACCTCCTCTGGCAGCTTGTTCCATGCACCCACCACCCTTTGTGTGAAAAACCTACCCCTTGGATTCCTATTAAATCTTTTCACCATCGCCTTAAACCTATGTCCTCTGGTCCTCGATTCCCCTACTCTGGGTAAAAGACTCTGTGCATCAACCCGATCTATTCCTCTCATGATTTTATACACCTCTAAATACATGATTTTACTTCGGAGTCACGTGAGTGATTCCGTGAAGAACCCGCTCAGCACGCATGCGCGGCATTACGTTCAGCAGAGCAACAGCGGCGCAGCAGGAGTCAGGCGCTCCCGCTACGAAGGTGAAAGAACGGACCGTCAGGTAAGCTGACGTCGGGTTTTTCTTTCACAGGGAGCCTTCTGCTTTCCGGCAGAGAAGAAAGGCTCTGCAACAAACCTGTCCCCCGCTCGACTCCACGGAGGAGCGTTCCATCTCGCGGGGGCAGCAACAAGGCGGTAGGACTGCTTACCGGGCGGTCCGTTATACCCCGACACCGTGCCGAACCCAGCCCGCTAGCGCCTGAGCAGCGGGCTGGATGTAAAGCCACGGAAGAGGCATCCGGCCGGTGGCTCCGACTTGTCGGACGGGGACGTCTCTCCACCCAGGCGGGGGAGAGACAGCCGCCTGAGCCACATGGAGCGGCTCTTGGAGCATGAGCTCCAGCGAGGTGCACCCCAGGAGGGGCGCTCTCGCAGAGGGGGGTCACGCACTCCCTCCCTAGTGCCTTGTGCACTGTCCATTCCTTCCTCCTTTCCAGAGGATAACTTTGGTGACCAGGACTGGGCTGGTCAAGAACAGGGGCAATGGCTGAAGATCTCGGGAGTATGCAAGGGGTGCAGGAACAGGAAGAGCTGCTAGGTGTGGTGGACAGCTACGTGGAAACCCCACGTGCAGGAGGCCGTTAAAAGCCTGACGACAGCCATCACATCGTTTCTCCTCATTCCATGGACAAATACGGAGATGACCACAACCTTCGTAAACAAGTCATAAGACCTGCCATAAAATCCTACATTGCGAGGTTGTGCATACCCCAGCCACTGAGCCAGACCCACTGCTCTTTGGCAAAAACCTCACAAAGCATATGAAGGACATGCAAGACGTTTTACAAAACTTTCGGCTCATGAGGGCAGGGCCGGGACGAGTAACCAAAAACAGTAATTCCTACGCAGCAGCACCCCATCGCATCCATCAGTCAACGTCTACCATATTGGACTGATGAAAGCTCGGGGTCCGCATTCTATCACCGAAAGTCTTCTTTAGACCAGGGCCCAGAGGGACCCCATAGACCCCGGACCCCATGGAAAATGTGCCACCCCCCAACGTCACCGCCACGTCAGACGACGTGCAACACTCGTTGGACCGGCAGGAAACAGAAGAATACCCACTAACCATGGAGGTAGGTGGGTCTGGTTCCTACCAGTATATAGAGTAATACTAACACATGGGAGTCTATCACGAGTGATCAGTATATACTCAATGGCATTAGTGAATACAAATACATTCATACTAGAAAAATTGCCACCAGGTCAACATTCACCCCAGAGGGTATTTTTCCCCTCTCCGTTAAAGAAACAAGAGGAACAAGCTGAACTGGTGAGAATAATTACAAAGGGTATCATGGGAAAACCTGAACCCTTGCAATTCGTATCAAATATATTCACTAAACCCAAAAAAGATGGTGGATGTCGCATCATCATTGACTTAACTTCACTAAATATGTTTGTTAAGTATATACATTTCAAAATGGAACTGGTTGTTACTGCCAAATAACTAAATTCCAAAGGATACTTCATGGCAAGCATTCATCTTAAAGATGTTTACTATTTAGTACCATTCACAAGGATCATCGCAGATACCTGAAATTTACCTGGATGGGGCAGCTATAGCAGTTTAAAGCGTTACCCAATGGGTTCACATCAGCCCAAGAGTGTCACCAAGACACTAAAACCAGCTCTGGCAATATTCAGAAGACAAAAACATATTGTCATGACATATCTTGATGATATCCTAAATGGTAGGCAAGACCATGAATTTGACTATGTTAGCTGTTCAGCTACCAAACAGTTATTCGAAACCCTGGGGTTGTCTTACATCCAGATAAATCTAAGTTGAAGCCATCCACTATCATGGACTACTTGGGCTTCACAATTAATTCAGTCTACGTGACTGTAACATTGCCAAGAGACAAAATAGTTGAATTGGCACAATCATGCAACAATTTAATGGTCAACAAACTACCAACTACTCGACAAGTAACAGAGTAATTGGGAAAATGGTAGCAGCATTTCCGGCTACATAATTCGGACCTTTGTACCAAAAACGACATACAGGTCATTATGATCGTTTCATGAAGTTACCCACTGAAGTAATATCAGAACTACAGTGGTGGGCAAAAAACGTTTGACATAGTTTCAGCCTATTATCATCACTAACCCTACGTCAGTTATCCAAACAGATGCCAGTGCTCAAGGCTGGGGAGCAACTAACTCTATATCCAGCACAAGTAGTAGATGGACTAACCCAGAATCATCGTTACCACTTACACTGGGCATTAATTATCTAGAGATGTTGGGTGACTTTTATGGTTTAAAAGCATATGCATAAATATGCATCACTTGCATGTACGGTTACAAATAGATAATACTACGGTGGTGGCCTACATTAACCATATGGGCGGCATAAAATCGGTATCATGCGACAAGTTGGTCAACACAATTTGGCAATGGTGTGTCCAAAGACATATTTGGCTATCAGTAACTTACCTGCCAGGTAAGCTAAATACAGTGGCAGACACAAGGTCACGTAAATTTAATGACAACATCGAATGGATGTTAAAACCCCCAAAAAAATTTTCACAAAAGTTATCAAGCAATATGGCACTCCAGATATCGATTTATTTGCATCAAGGCTAAATCACCAGGTACCTATGTATGTCGCTTGGGAACCAGACCCTGAGGCAGCAGCGGTAGATGTGTTCGCGCTGGATTGGGGAAATTCTTCTTCTATGCATTTCCTCCCTTCTGCCTCATCAGTCGGGGACTACGCACAATACAAATGAACTCTGCTTCAGGTATTTTGATAGTACCCGACTGGCCTACACAGCCATGGTGCCCAATACTCCATGACATGGTTGTTGAAACTCCGATGGTATTCCCCAGTGACCCAGAGTTATTAACACCCAGTGTCGGGCACAAGCCATCCGTGCCATGAAAAAAATCAAACTCCTGGGTTGCAGATTCTGCACAAACCACTTCTGGGACTGGGATTATCATAACAAACCGTCGACACCATGTCAGCATCCCTCCGAACATCCACTAAAAAACAGCACTTGTCCAGCATCAAAAAATGGGAGAAGTACTGCTTCTACCATTGTGTTTTTCTACAAACAGATTCATTGGTTGGTTACGATAACACACTTCCTCCCTCAAAGACTTTGGCAGTGATGTAGTAATAACTGTTACACGGTTTGAAATCACAGAGCTTTGAAATCTTCACGGAGTCACTCATGTGACTCCGAAGTAAAATAGTAAGATTAAACGAGAACTTACCAGTTTGAAGTTTGATCTGTATTTTATGAGGAGTTACGATGAGGGATTACGTGCCCTCCGCTCCCACCCTCATTATATGGATCAAACTAATAAATTGATGTCTCCTTACCTTTACTATGTTTACTTCAATAACTGTGTCTATCTGTGATTCCACACCGCTGCTTGGAAGTATGCCGCGCCTGCGTGCTGAACGGGTTCTTCACGTAATCCCTCATCGTAACTCCTCATAAAATACAGATCAAACTTCAAACTGGTAAGTTCTCGTTTAATCTTACTATTTTATACACCTCTTACACACCTCATCCTCGTGCGCTCCATGGAATAGAGACCCAGTCTACTCAACCTCTCCCTATAGCTCACACCCTCTAGTCCTGGCAACATAAATCTTCTCTGAACCCTTTCAAGCTTGACAATATCTTTCCCATAACACGGTGCCCAGAACTGAACACAAAATTCTAAATGCGGTCTCACCAACATCTTATACAACTGCAACATGACCTCCCAACTTATATACTCAATACTCTGACTGATGAAGGTCTTTTTGACCACCTTATCCACCTGCGACTCGACCTTCATGGAACCATGCACATGTACTCCTAGATCCCTCTGCTCTACAACACTATCTAGAGGCCGACCATTCACTGTGTAGGTCCTGCCCTTGTTCAGTTTAGAGATACAGCGTGGAATCAGGCCCTTCAGCCCACTGGGTCTGCGCTGACCAGCGATCCCCACACATTAACACTATCCTACACCCACTAGGGACAATGTTTACATTAACCGAGCCAATTAACCCACAAACCTCTACATCTTTGGAGTGTGGGAGTAAACCGAAGATCTCTGAGAAAACCCACGCAGGTCACGGGGAGAACGTACAAACTCGTACAGACAAACATTTCTTCGTCGTCCCAAAACGCAACAACTCACACTTCTCCGCATTAAATTCCATCAACCATTCCTCTGTCCACCTGGCCAATCGATCCAGATCCTGCTGCAATCGTTCACAACCATCTTCACTGTCTGCAAACCCACTAACTTTTGTATCATCAGCAAACTTGCTAATCCTGCCATGTATGTTCTCATCCAAATCATTGATGTAGATGACAAACAGTAACGGGCCCAGCACCGAACCCTGAGGCACAACTCAAGTCACAGGCCTCCAGTCCGAGAAGCAACCTTCCACCATCACCCTCTGCTTCCTTCCATGGAGCCAATTATCTATCCATTCAGCTATCTTTCCTTGGATCACATGCGATCTAACCTTCTAATGCAGCCTACCATGCGGAGTCTTGTCGAACGTTTTACTGAAGTCCATGTACACAACATCCACAGCCATCATCAACCTTTTTGGTCACGTCTTCAAAAACTCAATCAGATTTGTGAGACACGACCTCCCATGTACAAAACCATGCTGGCTGTCCCTAATCAGCCCTTGCCCATCCAAATGCCTGTATATCCTATCCCTCAGAATACTCTCCAGTAACTTACCAACTACAGATGTTAAGTTCACAGACCTATAGTTCCCAGCATTTTCCCTGCAGCCATTCTTGAAAAGAGGCTCATTATTTGCCATCCTCCAATCCTCTTGTCAACTGGGCCGTGGTTTATTTGTGTGTTGTCGTGTTCAGGTAGTGAGGCCGTTTCTCACAGAGAGTTGTGAGTCTGTGGAATTCTCTGCCTCAGAGGGCGGTGGAGGCCGGTTCTCTGGACACTTTCAAGAGAGAGCTAGATGGGGCTCTTAAAGGTAGCGGAGTCAGGTGATATGGGGAGAAGGCAGGAACAGGGTACTGATTGGGGATGATCAGCTATGATCACATTGAATGGCGGTGCTGGCTCGAAGGGCCAAATGGCCGACTCCTGCACCTATTGTCTATTGTCTATTGTTATTCACTGTGTAAGAAAGAACTGCAGATGCTGGTAAACATCTGGTAGACACAAAGACACAAAGTGTTGGAGTAACTTAGCGGCTGAGGCAGCATCTATGGAGAGAAGGAATGGGCGACGTTTCGGGTCCAGACCCTTCTTCAGACTGTGACGATCTGTGAGGAGAATGAATCACGTACATTTCATATGGAACAACCTTAGTTGGTGTCAGAAAGAAGACTTATGTAAAGTGACCGTTGATATAAATGATCCCCAGGAGAGGCCAAGGCAAGACCAGCTGGCAGGTAACAGTCAAAGCAATAAGAATCTTAGTGAAACTGCACCTTCAGGAGGAGGCTCAATGAATGGATGGTCACACTATAGATGGTCACACTATAGATGGTCACACTATAGATGGTCACACTATAGATGGTCACATTATAGATGGTCACACTATAGATAGTCACCCTATAGATGGTCACACTATAGATGGTCACACTATAGATGGTCACATTATAGATGGTCACACTATAGATAGTCACACTATAGATGGTCACATTATAGATGGTCACACTATAGATGGTCACATTATAGATGGTCACACTATAGATGGTCACATTATAGATGGTGACATTATAGATGGTCACATTATAGATGGTCACATTATAGATGGTCACACTATAGATGGTGACATTATAGATGGTGACATTATAGATAGTCACACTATAGATGGTCACACTATAGATGGTCACACTATAGATGGGCACACTATAGATGGTCACACTATAGATGGTCACACTATAGTCACATTATAGATGGTCACACTATAGATGGGCACACTATAGATGGTCACACTATAGATGGTGACATTATAGATGGTCACATTATAGATGGTCACACTATAGATGGTCACACTATAGATGGTCACACTATAGATGGTCACACTATAGATAGTCACACTATAGATGGTCACACTATAGATGGTCACACTATAGATGGTCACACTATAGTCACATTATAGATGGTCACACTATAGATGGTCACACTATAGTCGCATTATAGATGGTCACACTATAGATGGGCACACTATAGATGGTCACACTATAGATGGTCACACTATAGATGGTCACACTATAGTCACATTATAGATGGTCACACTATAGATGGTCACACTATAGATGGTCACATTATAGATGGTCACATTATAGATGGTCACATTATAGTTGGTCACACTATAGATGGTCACACTATAGATGGTCACACTATAGATGGTCACACTATAGATGGTCACACTATAGATGGTCACACTATAGATGGTCACATTATAGATGGTCACACTATAGATGGTCACATTATAGATGGTCACATTATAGATGGTCACATTATAGTTGGTCACACTATAGATGGTCACATTATAGATGGTCACATTATAGATGGTCACACTATAGATGGTCACATTATAGATGGTCACACTATAGTCACATTTTACTTCGGAGTCACGTGAGTGACTACGTGAAGAACCCGCTCAGCGCGCATGCGCGGCATTTACGCCAGCAGTGCAACAGCGGCTGCAGCGGGAGCTAGGCGCTCCCGCTACAGAATGAAACGGACCGTCAGGTGAGTACCCTGAGGTCGGGTTTCTATTACAGGGGAGCCTTTTTCTGCTTGTGTTTTACAGGCAGAGAAAAAGGCTCTGGAACAAAACTGTCCCCCGTTCGAGGAGGAACGTTTTCCGTTGGGGAGGGGGGCAGCAACAGGCGGTAGGAGCATTTACCAGGTGTTCCGCAATTCCCCGACACCGTGCCGAGCCCAGCCCGCAAGTACCTGAGCAGAGGGCTGGATGCATAGCCACCCGAAGAGGCATCCGGCAGGTGTTTCCGATTTGGGACGGGGGGAGAGAGAGCCGCCTGAGACGCTGGAGCGGCTCTCGGAGCAGGTTCCTGCGAGACGCGCTGCTTGAGGGGCGCTCTCGCTTCTACAAGGCACAAAAGCTCTAGAAGAACCTGTCCCCCGCTCGACTCCAGCGGAGGAGCGTTCCATTGCAGGGGGGGCAGTAACAGGCGGTAGGAACAATTACCGGGCGCTCCGCTATCCCCATCACCGCGCCGAGCCCAGTCCCGCTAGTGCCTGAGCAGCGGGCTGGATGTTTAGCCATCCGAAGAGGCATCCGGCCGGTGCTTCCGACTTGTCGGAGGGGACGTCTCTCCACCCGTATGGGAGAGAGACAGCCGCCTGAGCCGCTGGAGCGGCTCCTGGAGCAGGAGCTCCTGCGAGACACGCTACGTGAGGGGCAGTCTCGCTGGAGGGTTCAGGCATACCCTCCACAGTGCCTAGGCACTGCCCATCGCTTCTTCCTTAGTGTGGTTAGCTTTGGGGTGACCAGGGCTGGGCTGGTCATGAAGAGGGGGTCGCTGGCTGAAGAATTCGGGAGTATGCCAGGGGTGCAGGAACAGGAAGAGTTGCTGGTTGTGTGTGGACTGCTACGTGGCTACCCCACGTGCAGGAAGGCCATTAGAGCCTAAAAACTAACGGCCAGCGTTGACCACCTCTCCGACAGGCACCTACAGGAGCAGGTGGTTAATAAGGCTTAAAATGTACAGCTCCAATGAATTATAGTCCTTCAAAGTGCCGGCACTCAACAGCCAAATCTGGGGGCACGTCGGGACATATACTCGGACCAGGAGCTGATACTGCAGCGGATCCTCAGGCTCCTGACGTCAGCCATCACACCATTTGCTCGTTTTCTGTGGACAATACGGAGATGACCACTAACTAACAAATCACTCTCACACTGTTGTGCAACACGCAGAGCGAGATAAATTACCTCCGTATATAAATCATAAGACCTGCCCTAAATCCCGAATTTGGGTTGTGCTAAACCCCGGCCACTGAGTCAGCCTCACAGCTCTTTGGCAAAAAACCTCATGGGAATAAAAACTTTCGGCCTCATGAGGGCAGGCCCCAGGATGAGCAAACCCCAAAAATATAATACCCAAGTGGCAGCACCCCATCGCGTCCACCAGTCGACGTCTACCATATGGGACTGGTGAAAGCTCGGGGACCGCATTTTTTTATGCCCGGGAGTCTTTTAGACCATGGCCCAGAGCAGGACCCCATGGAAAATGCGCCACCCCCCAACATCACCGCCACGTCAGACAACGCGCCAGGCTCGCTGGTCTGGGAAGAGACAGAAGAAATGCCCATATCCATGGAGGTAGGTGGGTCTGGTGCCTACAAGAATATGTAAAATAAGGAATCTAATTTCTAAGGATACTTTATGGCAAGCATTGGCCTCAAATATGCTTACTATTCAGTACCCATTCAAAAGGATCTACGCAGATACCTAAAATTTACCTGGATGGGGCAACTATGACAGTTAAAGCATTACCCCATGGGGTAACGTCAGCTCAAGGTTATTCATCAAGATACTAAAACCAGCCCTGGCAAAACTAATAAGAAGACCATGGAATTGGCTATGTCAGCTGTTTTTCAGCTACAAAACAGTTTTCGAAGCCCTGGGTTTTGTTTTACATCCAGATAAATCAAAGTTGAAGCCATCCACTATCATGGACTACTTAGACTTCACAATTAATTCAGTCCATATGACTGTAACTTTGCCAAAAGACAAAACGGTTGAATTGGCACAATTATGCCACAATTTAATGGTCAACGAGCAACCAACTATTCGACAAGTAGCAAGAGTAATTGGGAAAATGGTAGCAGCATTCCTGGCTACACAACTCGGACCATTGCATTATAAAATCTACAAAGAGCAAAGGTACAGGCATTAAAATATCATGCAGGTCATTATGATCGGGTCATGAAATTACCCACTGAAACTATATCAAAACAGTTGGCATAGTTTCAGCCCTATCATTATCTAACAGGTGGTAGATGGACTAACCTAAAGTCATCATTACTACTTACACGGGGCATTAATTATTTAGCGATGTTGGGTGCCTTTTATGGATTAAAAGCATATACATCAAATATGCATCACTGCATGTACGGTTACAAATGGATAATACTACGGTGGTGGCCTACATTAACCATATGGGAGGCATAAAATCGTTATCATGCGACAAATTGGTCAACACAATTTGGCAATGGTGTGTCAAAAAGACATATTTGGCTGTCAGCAACTTACCTATCAGGTAAGCTAAATACAGTTGGCAGACACCAGGTCACGCAAATTCAATGACAACATCGAATGGATGTAAAACCCAAAGTATTTGAAAAAATTATCAAGCTATATGGCACGCCAGATATCGATTTATTTGCATCAAGGCTATATCACCAGATACCTATGCATGTCGCTTGGGAACCAGACCCAGAGGCAGCAGCGGTAGTAGATGCCTTCACGCTGGATTGGGGAAATTCCTTCTTCTATGTTTTCCCTCCCTTCTGCCTCATCAGTCAGGTACTACGAAAAATACAGATGGACTCTGTATCAGGGTTTGATAGTACCCGACTGGCCTACACAGCCATGGTTCCCAGTACTGCATGACATGTTTGTTGAAACACCATGTCAGCATCCCTTTCGAACATCCACTAAGAAGCAGTACTTAACCAGCATCAAGAAATGCGAGAAGTACTGCCAGGAAACAAGGACCACGTACACAACAGCAACAGTCACCAACGCACTGGAGTTCCTGGCCTACCTACACCACAAAGAGGAATCAGCTACAGTCGTCAACACAGCAAGGAGTGCCCTGTCTGCTTATTTGAAACCAGCACCAGGACGACAGCCGATGGGATCCCATCCACTGGTGGTCAAATTAATGAAGGGCATCTATAACATCAAACCCCTAGACCAAGGTATACCCATTTATGGGATGTCAGTGTGGTCCTGACGTACCTCAGGGGATGGCCACCAGCCAGATCCCTCAGCCTCAAACAAACTACCCTGAAAACGCTCATGTTGATGGCACTTGTATCCACTCAGAGGGTCCAGTCACTACATCGATTGCGACTGGACAACATGGTGACCACCCCAGACCAGATCTCGTTCATCATCCAGGGTCTGGTAGAACAGAGCAGGCCAGGTATAGCCAATCCAGTTGTGGTGTTCCGGGCTTACCCGCCAGAGCCGCGGTTGTGTGTCATGACCTATCTACTATATTATATAGACACAACCTATAACATCAGAGGGAGTGAAAAAGCCTTATGGGTCAGCCACAAAAAACCTCATGGCCGGGTAACGAGCCAAACCATTGCAAGATGGCTCAAGCAGGTACTAAAGGCTGCCGGAATAGACTAACTTTTTTCAAATCTCATTCCACCAGGGCAGCGTCTACATCAACGGCCGAAAGAATGGACGTACCGGTTGACCATATTCTGACGACAGCAGAATGGTCCAGGGAAACGACATTCAAAAATTTTACAATAAGCCGTTGACGAAACCTGACTTGTTTGCAGAAAATTTTTACAAACTGCAAATATTTAATTTAAGCCCGGGGGAGCAATTTAATTTGTTATTGTTACTAAATACCATTTTTGTTTCTCGAAAAACAGATTCATTGGTTGGTTACGATAACACACTTCCTCCCTCAAGAACTTTGGCAGTGAGTGAAATAAAACTGTTACACGGTTTGAAATCACAGAGCTTTGAAGTCTTCACGTATTTTACTTGACTCCGAAGTAAAATAGTAAGATTAAACGAGAACTTGCCAGTTTGAAGTTTGATCTGTATTTTATGAGGAGTTACGATGAGGGATTACGTGCCCTCCGCTCCCACCCTCATAATATAGGTCAAACTGATAACTGATGTCTCCTTTTCTTTACTATGTTTACTTCAATAACTGTGTCTATCTGTGATTCCACACCGCTGCTTGGAAGTATGCCGCGCATGCGCGCTGAGCGGGTTCTTCACGTAATCCCTCATCGTAACTCCTCATAAAATACAGATCAAACTTCAAACTGGTAAGTTCTCGTTTAATCTAACTATTATAGATGGTCACATTATAGATGGTCACATTATAGATGGTCACACTATAGATGGTCACACTATAGATGGTCACACTATAGATGGTCACACTATAGATGGTCACATTATAGATGGTCACATTATAGATGGTCACATTATAGATGGTCACATTATAGATGGTCACATTATAGATGGTCACACTATAGATGGTCACACTATAGATGGTCACACTATAGATGGTCACATCATGGATGACCACAACTTGGATGACCACATGGCCAACACAGTGATCTGGATGTTTCCCATTATGAGGGTCATTGGGATGTTGATGTTCAAAAAAGGACACAAAGTACTGGAGTAACTCAGCGGGCCAGGCAGCATCTCTGAAGAAACTGTAGTCTGGTGAAGGGTCCCGACCCGAAACGTCACCTATCCATGTTCTCCACAGATGCTGCCTGACCTGCTGAGTTACTCCAGCACTCTGTGAAACGTCACCTATCCATGTTCTCCACAGATGCTGCCTGACCCGCTGAGTTACTCCAGCACTCTGTGAAACGTCACCTATCCATGTTCTCCACAGATGCTGCCTGACCCGCTGAGTTAACATCAGTAGAAGCACAGACCTTTTTGGACCCATCTTTCAATGAGAGACACAAACAGAACAGGTTCAACTAAACTGTCTGACAGGCACCAGAGCTTTTCACTGTACCTCGGCACACGTGACAATAAACTAAACTCAACATAGCCAGATCACGATCACAGTGAAGCAGACAGTTCTGTGAACGTACCGCTAAATATTACCTTCACCTACACTGATGGAGCTGAATTACAGATTTATTTATGACTCCTACAGGCACATAATGTCACATTTCCTGTGTCTCCATCTGGGCTCTATACATCCCTCACTCACATCACAATGCATCTATAGCTCGCTGGGCCATCACTAAGTGACATGGCACACACTGCAGATCATCATCTGCCCACATCTGCCCACATCTGCCCACATCTGGGTGTTGCCTCAGGCGATGTCTTGCCTGCGGTAAAACATTAAAAAGACATTTCCAGGTGAGTGCTCATCGCATGTACCTGTCAGGTGACCACGCAGGTGGCAAGTCCTTGTGTCTCCACTGTGTTACAGCCAGGCAGAGCGGAGCTGAACGTCACCTCCTGAAGCAGTCGGCTGAACAAACTCTCAATGTAAAACGAGGCCAAGGGCTGCAACATAAATCAGTAAACAAAGATATAAACGAAAGATATAAATGGCAACACAAACACTTTACTTTTGAAAGTTAATATTCTTAACGCATCTCATGTTCAAGTTTCAGGAAAAACAGAGGACGGATTTACATTGATAACGGGTGATCTGCAGATGTTGCACATCTGGAACAGAACCTGTAGGAGCAGAGCTTATGTATCAGGAAATAACCTTGCATCAGGGAGCTTCAGGTCACAACCCGAAACAGCAACATTTCTCCACAGATGCTGCCTGACCTGCTGAATATTCCCAGCACTTTCTGTTTTTTTTACAAAGAACAATCTTTGTGTTTTGTGTTCGTTAAAATTAATTTTAATAATTTCTTTGTTAAAACTATCACAGGATAGATTTTCTCGCTGATTCAAAAAAAATCAAGGCTTTCAATTAATAATTAATAACATAATTGCAAAGGACAATCTGGAATAATTCACTTCAGTGCTGACCACAACTGTTTGAGTTTGCTGTAGTTTAGAGTGGAGAATGTCTCTGGTTATAAGGTCTCTGGTGGCTTTTGTGACTGAATTAAGGGGGCCAGCCTCCAGAGCAGGAAGCAAATATAACCGGGTTGGATCATTTGATCAAATGTCAGCTGGTGCCAACATTTAAATTCCAACCTTCTGTCTTTTCTCCAATTAACGTTCCTGATGAAAGAAATGGAGTGAAAGTTTCAGCTGAAATACTCGTTTTAGAATTGGTGGCAAGGCAGAGGCAGCTGGTTTGGCTGAGTTTAATCACTTATTTCCAGAGAGCAGAATGCTCCAAGAGCACTATTGGCATTACGGGCTCATACAGACATTTGAAACAAAGCTAAACATGGAACGATCCAGCACAGGAAAAGGCCCTTCAGCCCATAACGTCCGTGCCGAACATGATGCCGTCTCGACCCGAAACGTTGCCTATTCCTTCTGTCCATCAATGCTGTCTCACCCGCTGGGTTTCTCCAGCATTTTTGTCTACCCAAGTTAAACTAATCTCCTCTGTCTGCATGCAAGGCAAGGCAAGGCAACTTTATTTATATAGCACATTTCATACACGAGGCAGACTCAATGTGCTTCACATAAAAACATGTCATACAATAAATGAAATAATAAAATGAAATAAAATAGAAGAACTAAAAGAAAAGAAAAACAAAATTAAAAATGCATTATAAAAAGTGCAAAAGTTAAAAGTGCAATGTAGTTAAGATTTAGCTGAAAGCTAAAGTAAACATAAAAGTTTTCAGTCTTGTTTTAAAAGTGGTCAAAGTTGAGGCAAGTCTTAAATCTTCAGGAAGTTTATTCCAGCTATTTGTTGCATAGTAACTAAATCCTGCTTTCCCATGTTTTGTATTTACTCTGGGAATCACTAGCAGATTGGTTTCAGAAGATCTTAGCGGTCTAGAAGGCTTATATAGTGGAAGCATGTCAGTGATATACTTTGGCCCTAAACCATGTAGTGATTTATAGGTGAGCAGCAGGATTTTAAAATCAATTCTCTGACATACAGGGAGCCAATGTAAGGATTTAAGAATTGGTGTAATATGCTCAAATTTTTTGGTCTTTGTTAGAACTCTAGCAACAGCGTTCTGAACAAGCTGTAGCTGCCTGACAGTTTTTTTTGGAAGACCTGCAAGGAGACCGTTGCAATAATCTAGCCTACTATTAATAAAGGCATGTATAAGTTTTTCTAAATCTTGAGCTGACATGAGTCCTCTTAATCTTGCTATGTTTTTGAGGTGATAGTAGGCCGATTTTGTTACTGATTTGATGTGACTGTCGAAATTTAAATCTGAATCCATAATGACCCCAAGATTTCTGGCTTTGTTTGAAGTTTTCAGGGACAGAGAGTGAAGGTTTTGGGTTACTTTAAGCCTTTCTTTTTTAGCACCAAAAACAATTATCTCCGTTTTGTCCTTATTTAGTTGGAGAAAATTTTGGCACATCCAGTCTTTGACTTGCTCAATGCACTGGCACAACAGATCTATGGGGCGATAATCATTTGGTGATAGCGCTACATAGATTTGAGTGTCATCGGCATAGCAGTGGTGGTCAATATTATTATATCGCATGATTTGCCCTAGTGGGAGCATGTAGATGTTGAATAAAGAGGGCCCTAAGATCGAACCTTGCGGTACTCCACACGTCACGTTGGTTGGTTCTGATACAAAGTCTCCAATGGAAACAAAATAGTTCCTATCTTGTAAATATGACCTGAACCAACTTAAGACTGTGCCTGAGAGCCCCACCCATTTTTCCAACCTGTCCAAAAGTATTGAGTGATCAACATATCCCTCCATTCCCCGACTGTGCATGTCTAAAAGCCTCTTAAATGCCCAGCTTGTACCTGCCCTGCCTCCACCACCCCCAGGCATGTACCAGGCATTTACCATCCACCCTTAAAATACTTCAACACACGTCTCCCTTAAACTTTGCCCCTCTCACCTAAACACTCTACCCTCTGGTCTTTGAAATAAAAACAGAATAAGTTCCTATATCAATATTACCAACAACTCCTTCTGGACCACCCATGTTGCAGCAACGACCAAGAAAGCACACCGATGCCTCTATTTCCTCAGAAGGCTTCGGAAGTTCGGCAAGTCCCCTACAACTCTCACCAACTTCTACAGATGCGCCACAGAAAGCATTTTATCAGGATGCATCACAGCACGGTTTAGGAACAGCTCCATCCAAGACCACAAGAAATTGCAGAGAATTGTGGACGCAGCCCAGACCATCACACAAACCAACCTCCCTTCTATTGACTCCATCTACACTTCACGCTGCCTCGGCAAGGCCAGCAGCATCATCAAGGACCAGTCACACCCCGGTTACATTACTTCCCAGCTGTTATCAGGCAACTGAACCATCCTATCAACAACCAGAGAGCGGTCCTGAACTACTATCTACCTTCCTAATCGGATTTTACTGGAGTTTATACCTTGCACTAAACGTTATTCCCTTTATCCGGTATCTGTACACTGTGGACGTTTGATTGTAATCATGTATTGTCTTTCCACTGACAGGATAGCACGCAACAAAAAGCTTTTCACTGTACCTCGGTACACGTGACAATAAACCCAACTGAAGTTATCATGTCACTTGCTAACTTACTCATCTATGAACTTACAATTGGGAAAGGTATTTAAACATTTGTGGAATTGTAGCAGCAGATGGGAGAAGTCAGTCAACAATTAAACAGAGAATAATTAATACTCATTCTAGACCATGTTAGTAATGTTTGTGGGAGGAAGGCTGTGTTATTGGGGTCAGGTGCAGAGCCCAGACAGAAGCTTTCAGGGATCTTATTGAAACATACAAGATTATTAAGGGTTTGCACACGCTAAAGGCAGGAAACATGTTCCCGATGTTGGGGGAATCCAGAACCAGGGGCCACAGTTTAAGAATAAGGGGCAAGCCATTTAGAACGGAGATCAGGAAACACTTTTTCACACAGAGAGTTGTGAGTCTGTGGAATTCTCTGCCTCAGAGGGCGGTGGAGGCGGGTTCTCTGGATACTTTCAAGAGAGAACTAGATAGGGCTCTTAAAGATAGCGGAGTCAGGGTATATGGGGAGAAGGCAGGAACGGGGTACTGATTGTGGATGATCAGCCATGATCACGTTGAATGGCGGTGCTGGCTCGAAGGGCCAATGGCCTACTCCTGCACCTATTGTCAATTGTCTAAATAAGGGCAAGGATTGCGTTGAGCATCAACAGGCTGACATGGTCTACAAACAGTCATCGTGGTGACCGCCGTGCAGGGTGTAGCCGAGCCACAGGTGTACAACTGGTGCAGGTAACACACCTGAGCAGCTCCAACAACCTCATTCCAGCTGCACATTTCACTGTCACCACTGGAGGGAGCTGACAAGAGCGAGCAGATTTGTTTTTATTATTCAAAATATGTATTCAATTATTAAAAAAATAATATTACCCAACAATAAAAACCCAGAACCCACCACAAAACAAACATATATCCTTAATAAACTACTGTACAGCTATCTTACACTCCTTGTCAAGGATGCATTCAACATCCCGCAGAGCCCAGCGGTCCCGGAACTCCCCCAGGGTGGACAGGGCGTATTCCCTCTCTAACACCACCCGGGCACAGACATATCCCCGGTAAAGGGGCAGGCAGCCGGCTCGGGTAGAGCCCTCCACCGCCTGGCGCTGTGACTCGCGGATGGCCAGCTTGGCCAGGCCCAGGAGCAACACAACTAGGACATCTTCAGCCCCAAACCCTCTCCCCTACGCACAGGGTGTCCAAAGATGAGGGTGGTGGGTGAGAAATGTACCCAGAAGGCAAGGAGCAGCCCCTTTAGATAATGGAACAGGGGCTGCAGCCTCACGCACTCCATATACACGAGGTACACAGACTCTTCCAGCCCGCAACAGTGGCAGGCGGCTAGCGAGTCTGTGAACCACGAGAGAAACAGGTTGCAGGGAACACCTCGATGCAGTAGCCTCCACCCCAAGTCCCCAATGTAGAGGGGGAGAGAGAGCAAGCAGGTTGCTGGGACTTGAATCAACATAGAACATGGAAGAGTAGGGGACCGGAACACACACACACACACACACACACACGTACATACACACACGTACATACACACACACATACACGTACACACATACACGTACACACACACACACACACGCACACGCACACGCACACACACACACACACACACACACAGATGTGAGTGAGACACGCTGGTGGGCAGCTGATCACTTTGGCTGGTGAAGCAATGAATCTTTTTGCAGAATTCCTTCTTCTTAGCGACCTGATAAACACTCATCTGTGTTTATGACATATTGTTAACGATGTCTTGAAGTACTTTATTACTGAATATACACACACACACACTGTGGGACAGACACACACACACACACTGTGGGACACACACACACACACACTGTGCCACGGGGCTGGCGTATATGGACAGTACATCATGAGCTGCTCATTGCTGCTGTCTCTGCTCTGACCAATGACAACAGACAGGCAGTGCTGGCTGGACAGGCAGAGAGGAGAGTGGTGCAGAGAGAGAGAGAGAGAGAGAGAGAGACTGTGTTGTGCATTGCGGTAGATGGGTTATTTTTAAAAAGGGGTTTGAATCACATGATAGTCTAAGTGAGTTATTTTGAAATAAAAGAGGGTCAGATAACAACTGAAATTAGGAAATCTCAGGCAGGAGAAAGAAACTCAGCATTGAAACTACTTTCCATATCGTGCATTCTTTAAAGGGGAAGCAATGGAAATGGTGAGTGTGATAACAACAGGTTCTGGCCTTTAACCCAGAAAAGCAGCATTTTGTTCCCTTATCCTCACCTTCACGAGGTTCAGCAGATTCACCATTGGGAAGATAGTGCTGGAATAGCCAATGATAAAGGTGGATGGACAATTTAAAAATGGACTGAAAATCTACTGTGTAGATCGGAGGGAGACAAAAATGCTGAAGGAACTCAGTGGGCGAGGCAGCATCTATGGAGAGAAGAAATAGGCGACGATTCTGGTCAAGACCCTTCTTCAGACTGATCAAAGATCAGAGGTATTTTCACTCTTCGCTTTCACGGTATAAGTTGACTTTGAATCAAAAGCCCAGCAGAGAGATTTTGGAAATGGAAAGACTGGAAAGCCTTTCAACTTTAACACTTGACCTCTTTATAGAAGCCTGCACTTGGTATGCATCTAGAGTATCAATAATCTGTCCAAGCATCTACTGTTGGTGACACATTGACCAGCTGATAGCAGCCTGTTTTGGAGATTTTATTAGGACCATGTCACATGTGAACCAATAACTGAGAGGGCAACTGGAATTGGAAAGACAGGAGTTGATCAAGTCAAGTCAATTTTATTTCTATAGCACATTTAAAAACAACTCTCATTGACCAAAGTGCTTTATATCAGTGCAGGTACTAACATGCTACACACAGTACATAGATCTAACAATACATAAATACATACATACAGCGCTCCCTCAGAGGACCTCAAGATAGGCTTGAGAGTAGAAATAAGTTTAAAGTCTAGACTTAAAAGAGTCGATGGAGGGGGCAGTTCTGATGAGGAGAGGGATGCTGTTCCACAGTCTAGGAGCTGCAACCGCAAAAGACACGGTCGCCCCTGAGCTTATGCCTAGACCACGGGATGGTCAGTAACCCCAAGTCGGCCGATCTGAGGGACTTTGCAGATTTTTGATGTAGGTTGGGGCAAGCCCGTTAAGGGCTTTGTATACATAAAGGAGGAGCTTGAAATTGATTCGGGACCGCACATAAGGATTGAGGATTGTCAGCATGGTTTTGTACAGAGGACATCGTGTCCCACAAATCTGCTAATGGAATTTAATGCAGATAGGTATGAGGTGTTACATTTTGGGAAGTCAAATCAGAGCAAGACCGTCAGAGTGAATGGTAGGGTCCTTGTGTTGTGGACAGAACAATCTAGAACTAACTGCTTTATTGTTGAAGTTTAAAAATCTTCAAACAAGATCTTTCACACGCCGGGAACAACATATTTTCTCTATGAGAATTTAGTAACAGATTTGTTAAATGCAGCAATTTTATTTGAGATGCAAGAACCTGCAGATGCAGGTATCATGAACAAAGAACAAAGTGCTGGAGGAACTCAGCAGGTCAGGCAGCTTCTGTAGAGGGAAGCATGCAGGTACAGCAGGCAGTGAAGAAAGCTAATGGCATGTTGGCCTTCATTGCAAGAGGATTTGAGTTTAGGAGCAAAGAGATCCTTCTGCAGTTGTACGGGTCCCTGGTGAGACCGTACCTGGAGTATTGTGTGCAGTTTTGGTCTCCTAATTTGAGGAAGGACATTCTTGCTATTGAGGGAGTGCAGGGTAATTCCAGGGATGGTGGGAATGTCATATGATGACAGAATGGGTCGACTGGGCTTGTATTCACTGGAATTTAGGATGAGAGGCGATCTTGTAAAAACATATGAAATATTTGGAGGATTGGACAGGCTAGATGCAGAACAAATGTTCCCGATGAGGGAGTCCAGAACCAGGGGTCACAGTTTAAGAATAAGGGTTAGGCCTAAATGGCTGAGATGAGGAAAAACTTCTTCACCCAGAGAGTTGTCAATCTGCGGAATTCTCTGCCACAGAAACAAGGAATATGGTGAAAAAAGCAGGAATGGGGTACTGATTCTGGATGATCAGCCATGATCATAATGAATGGTGGTGCTAGCTCAACGGGCTGAATGGCCTACTTCTGCACATATTTCTCTATGTTTTCTATGTTCTATGTTTTCTATAAGCAAGGCACAACAGACTCAGTTCAGACACATCACATTATTTTAAAGACCCACTTTTACATTTGATGAATCGGAGTAACGTTGAAACACTTACACCATGGCCCTACTGCTGCTGCTCTGACAACTTGTTCCCATTCTGTTTGTGCTGCTTTAGCATTCTAATAATACAGTGCGGTTTAACAAAGTGCAACTACAGAGCATACACACAAAATGCTGGAGTAACTCAGCATCTCTGGAGAGAAAGAATGGGTGATGTTTCAGGTCGAGACCCTTCTTCAGACTAGTGACTAGCTTACTACAGAGCATTCAGGACAAGATTAATTGAATCTCATCACTAGAACAAGCCTCTTCTTCAGATTGGGACATTTGCAGGTGTGAAGGCAATGTCCACAAACCCTCACTGGCTCAACAGCAGGGGGAGGATGGCGTCGTTATCTAGACCTGGACACAACATAGAAGAGTACAGCATCGGTACAGGCCCTTCGGCCCACAATGTCTGTGCTGGACATGATGCCAAAACCATCACATCTATCTGCTCAGAACCCCTATCCCTCCATTCCCTGCATATCCATATGCCAATCTAAAATGTTGATCTTGGGGAAAAGGTTGTGCCTGTCTACCCTATCTGCGCCTCTCATTATTTGATGCACTTCTACCAGGTCTCCCCGCAACCTCTAGTGTTCCAACCTCTCCCTGTAGCTGAAACCCTCTAATCCAGGCAGCATTCTGGTTAATCTCCCCTGCACCCTCTCCAAAGCCCCACATCCTTCCTGTAATGGGGGCGACCAGGTCATCACAGTACTCCACATGCAGCCTGACCAGTCCCACCCTGACCACAGGCCCACCCTGACCACAGGCCCATCCTGGCCACAGGCCCACCCTGACCACAGGCCCACCCTGACCACAGGCCCACCCTGACCACAAGCCCACCCTGACCACAGGCCCACCCTGACCACAGGCCCACCCTGACCACAGGCCCACCCTGACCACAGGCCCACCCTGACCACAGGCCCACCCTGACCCACCCTGTCCACAGGCCCACCCTGACCACAAGCCCACCCTGACCACAGGCCCACCCTGACCACAGGCCCACCCTGACCCACCCTGTCCACAGGCCCACCCTGACCACAGGCCCACCCTGTCCACAGGCTCACCCTGACCACAAGCCCACCCTGACCACAAGCCCACCCTGACCACAAGCCCATCCTGACCACAAGCCCACCCTGACCACAGGCCCACCCTGACCACAAGCCCACCCTGACCCACCCTGTCCACAGTGAATGCTGAGTTTAGTTTTAGAGATACAGCAAGGAAACAGGCCCTTCGGCCCATCGAGTCCACGCTGACCATCGATCACCCGTCCACATTAGTTCTGTGTTATCCCACTTTTTCATCCACTCCCTACACACTAGGGGCCGTTTTACAGAGGCCAATTAATTTACAAACCTGCACGTCTTTGGGATGTGAAAGGAAACCGGAGCAACCGGAAAAACCCCACATGGTCACAGGGAGAACATGCACACTCCACACAGACAGTAGGAGTCAGGATCTACCAGCTGCACTGTGCCACCCCCTTCAGTATGTTGGCCGTCCTACAGTTGTGCAGAGTTGATAAATCAGTGACCCTGCGCTGACCCCTGGTGTGTCTGGATGTGGTGAAGATGATATGGTCTCCCAGTGTTGCTTCTGAAATATTACCAGTCTGAAGAAGGGTCTCGACCCAAAATGTCGCCCACTCCTTCTCTCCAGAGATGCTGCCTGTCCCGCTGAGTTACTCCAGTATTTTGTTCAACAGATTCCAAATTGTGAGGATTGGTGCCTGAGGATCCTGATACCAAGTTATAATTTTCACGGATTAACCTGAAACCACTCTGCACCTCCACAAATGATGTCTAACATGGAGAAGGACTCATTTATCAGTCAGCATAGGTGCTCTGGCCTTGTTTAGCTTCATGGATTCCAAGCACAACATCAACACGTCAGCCTGTGAGCCATGAGTTGGAGAAACGTCACCTCCCCCAAGACACAGTGCAACCTTCGTATGAAGCTGAATGGATCTACAGTTAACTCACAGAGCACACGTGCACAAAGATGTCTTTGGTTCTCCCTCATCAAAGGCCATAGCCTGAAGGCCCCATGAATAATTCAGTCTGACTTTCACCAGCACAAGTCTAGTGATAACAAACTAAAACATCTTCTAGCAGGAGTAGCTCAGTAGATTTCCCTTCACTGAACACAATAACAATTAACAATAGGTCAATATATTTTCAATTATATAGTGCCTCCTTAAGGAATCTATCATGATCTTACAGCAAATACTACAACCTCAGCCAACCTCCAGACACACAGACTGAGGAAATGAGGAGCTACAAGAGCAATGGTCACCTCATTCCCACCCAAATAATAATGTCCCAGGTCTGGGACTTCATGACTTCAGCCTGAGATGAGCAATGGGGTGGAGACCCCCATGAAGATAGACACAAAACGCTGGAGTAACTCAGCGGGACAGGCAGCAGCATCTTTGGAGAGAAGATAGACACAAAACGCTGGAGTAACTCAGCGGGACAGGCAGAAGGAATGGGTGATGTTTCGGGTCGAGACCCTTCCTCAGACTGATGTTACAATGTCCCCCATAGCCATCTCCTGATAGCGGGGGGGATATAGTTTGTGACCCTGAAATTAAACCTTCAGTATTTTGCAATGAGATATTTCTTATCCGCGAAGCAGCAATTTCTTAATAAACAAAGAATATTTGCAGCCTTTGAATACTAATGATTACATTATAATTAGTCTGAAATGCTGCTACCTTAATGTCACTGACTAATGGGAGCAGCATCATTGCACAAAGGTGTTTGGCTCCAATGTACATTGACAAACATTGCTGTTGTTTCAAACCTCCACATGTTCATCTATTTGTATATTGTTGAATCATCGTATTTATTTCAGGCCAAGCTTCACCGACATTATCATCAGCGAACATTAAAACTGAGTGCTGGCCTTTTAAAACGACAATTTCACTTCAATTATAACCAAACAAGGATGAACCTGGTTTTTCATTCATGTTCCTTTACTGACAAACTACTGATGCCACTTGAGGATATTTGAATTGATTATCTGGGCAGAAGCTGAATAATTGATGAATCAGTAAATAATGAATCTCTGCAAGGTGCGAAAGAAGCTGGAAATGTGAATGAACACAAGGAGCTGCTGGTGTTCCTCCAGCTCAGGCAACATCTGTGGAGAGAAAGACAATGAACATTCTGCAATGTCCTCCATCTCCATCCACAGCAGCTGGCTGGCAGATACAGTACGGGCACCATGCCGTTACTGAAGGGCCTACGTTGAAACACACACGTCCTGAGTCCACCAGATACATCACGGGCACCATGCCGTTACTGAAGGACCTACGCTGAAACACACGTGTCTAGGGTCCAACACTGGAAACAGGTTCATCAATCACAGCTCAGTGACGAACAGCATCAGCCCCTCCAAATACATCGTCAAGCTCACGACACCTCATATAGATACAAACCTGCTGGAGTAACCCAGCGGGGCATTTACCCCTCTCTGTGCAACTGGATCCCCAACGGAATACCCCCATGACCATGTGCTCATCCCCTGCCCTACATACATGACCATGTGCTCGCCCCCTGCCCTACACACATGACCATGTGCTCACCCCCTGCCCTACTAGAGATTAGTATACAAACTTAAAACACACGGCATTGGGGGTTCAGTATTGATGTGGATAGAGAACTGGCTGGCAAACAGGAAGCAAAGAGTAGGAGTAAACGGGTCCTTTTCACAATGGCAGGCAGTGACTAGTGGGGTACCGCAAGGCTCAGTGCTGGGACCCCAGCTATTTACAATATATATTAATGATCTGGATGAGGGAATTGAAGGCAATATCTCCAAGCTTGCGGATGACACTAAGCTGGGGGGCAGTGTTAGCTGTGAGGAGGATGCTAGGAGACTGCAAGGTGACTTGGATAGGCTGGGTGAGTGGGCAAATGTTTGGCAGATGCAGTATAATATGGATAAATGTGAGGTTATCCATTTTGGTAGCAAAAACAGGAAAGCAGACTATTATCTAAATGGTAGCCGACTAGGAAAAGGGGAGATGCAGCGAGACCTGGGTGTCATGGTACACCAGTCATTGAAAGTAGGCATGCAGGTGCAGCAGGCAGTGAAGAAAGCGAATGGTATGTTAGCTTTCATAGCAAAAGGATTTGAGTATAGGAGCAGGGAGGTTCTACTGCAGTTGTACAGGGTCTTGGTGAGACCACACCTGGAGTATTGCGTACAGTTTTGGTCTCCAAATCTGAGGAAGGACATTATTGCCATAGAGGGAATGCAGAGAAGGTTCACCAGACTGATTCCTGGGATGTCAGGACTGTCTTATGAAGAAAGACTGGATAGACTTGGTTTATACTCTCTAGAATTTAGGAGATTGAGAGGGGATCTTATAGAAACTTATAAAATTCTTAAGGGGTTGGACAGGCAAGATGCAGGAAGATTGCTCCCGATGTTGGGGAAGTCCAGGACAAGGGGTCACAGCTTAAGGATAAGGGGGAAATCCTTTAAAACCGAGATGAGAAGAACTTTTTTCACACAGAGAGTGGTGAATCTCTGGAACTCTCCGCCACAGAGGGTAGTCGAGGCCAGTTCATTGGCTATATTTAAGAGGGAGTTAGATGTGGCCCTTGTGGCTAAGGGGATCAGAGGGTATGGAGAGAAGGCAGGTACGGGATACTGAGTTGGATGATCAGCCATGATCATATTGAATGGCGGTGCAGGCTCGAAGGGCCGAATGGCCTACTTACTCCTGCACCTAATTTCTATGTTTACATACATGACCATGTGCTCATCCCCTGCCCTACATACATGACCATGTGCTCGCCCCCTGCCCAACATACATGACCATGTGCTTGCCCCTGCCCTACATACATGACCATGTGCTCACCCCCTGCCCTACATACATGACCATGTGCTCACCCCCTGCCCTACATACATGACCATGTGCTTGCCCCCTGCCCAACATACATGACCATGTGCTTGCCCCTGCCCTACATACATGACCATGTGCTCACCCCCTGCCCTACATACATGACCATGTGCTCACCCCCTGCCCTACATACATGACCATGTGCTCATCCCCTGCCCTACATCCGTGACGTGTAGCCACACCCAACTCTGTCAGCTCTAAGTTTGCCAACCCCCCCCCCACCCACCCTGACATTGGGTCGTGTCGACCAGGGAACAGGAGGCAGATCTGGTGGAGTGAAGCCAGAATTACAATCCGACTCAGAAATGGCAGTGGAAGGTCACACGGTTAAACGTGAGGTCACTCAGTCCTTGGAATAATCCAGCCAAGGCAGGTAGAGAAATGAAGGGATGTTGGTCGACTGAGCTCACAGTCACAGAAACAGGCCCTTCGGCCCAGCTTGCCCATGCTGGCCGGCCTATAGTGCAGGACAACATCACAACTAAAGGTGGAAAGTCAGTGAACAGGAATTCACATCATGATCAGATCTGGTGAAGCAGGCAGTGTGTGTGTGGGGAACACCATGATGTTACAGTGTGTGTGTGTGTGTGGATCACTGCACTGTTGCAGTGTGTGTAGGGATCACCATGAAGTTGCAATGTGTGTGTGGGGATCACCGCACTGTTGCAGTGTTGCAGTGTGTGTGTGTGTGTGTGGGGAACACCATGATGTTGATCCCTACCGGAAGTGGCGGCGCTGGGAACGGCTGCGGCTCGCCTGCAGTCCGTTTGTCTTTACTTTTTTGTGTTGTTTTTTTTCGTTTTGTGTAGTTGCGTTTTTGGTTTTTAGGTTGTGTTTATGTGGGGGGGGGGGGGGGTGGGGGGTTGCAACGGGGTTTGCTGTCTCTCCCTTGGGGGGAATACGGCTTTTTCGTCGTATCCCCCCTCTCTGCCTCCGTCTGTGCTGAGGCCTAATGGCCAAGCTGGCGACCTCGGGACTCCGGAGGCAGCCTGTCAGGGCTCGCCCTGGGCTCGCTCCCGTGAGGGCGGCCCAGCTCGGGGCTGGAACTGCGCTCCCGTGAGGACGGCCTGGCGAGGGGCCGAGACTCTCCCGCGAGGGGCTGTGGCACTCCCGTCGGAGTGGCCCAGCCCGAGGGAGAACGGCACTCCCGTCGGAGTGGCCCAGCCCGAGGGAGAACGGCACTCCCGTCGGAGTGGCCCAGCCCGAGGGAGAACGGCACTCCCGTCGGAGTGGCCCAGCTCGAGGGAGAACGGCACTCCCGTCGGAGTGGCCCAGCCCGAGGGAGAACGGCACTCCCGTCGGAGTGGCCCAGCCCGAGGGAGAACGGCACTCCCGTCGGAGTGGCCCAGCCCGAGGGAGAACGGCACTCCCGTCGGAGTGGCCCAGCCCGAGGGAGAACGGCACTCCCGTCGGAGTGGCCCAGCCCGAGGGAGAATGGCACTCCCGTCGGAGTGGCCCAGCTCGAGGGAGGAACGGCACTCACGTGAGGGCGATCCGGCTCGGGGCTGGAACGGTGCTCCGGTGGCTGGGACGGCATTCTGGCGGCGGTGACCTGAGTCCTGGGTTGAGCCGCGGGCCAGCGGCTGCGTGTGCTGGACTTGAGGGCGGCAGCTTCGACCACCCCCGGGCCGCGGTGTTTGAGCCGGCCCGTTCGCGGGGTTCGGTGAGCCGCGGGACTGTTGTGCCATCGCCCGGTGGGGAATCGCCTCAGCGCAGAGGGAGAAGAGGAGGGAAGAGACAGTAACCCTAAGATTTTTTGTCTCCACCACAGTGAGGAGGTGCTTGGTGGATACACTGTGGTGGTGTTAATTTGTGTTTATTGTTGTTTATTATTGTATGATGTATGTATGACTGCAGGCACGAAATTTCGTTCAGACCATAAGGTCTGAATGACAATAAAGGGATTCAATTCAATTCAATTCAATTCAATCAATGTTGCAGTGTGTGTGTGTGTGGGGAACACCTTGATGTTGCAGTGTGTGTGTGTGTGTGTGTGTGTGTGTGTGTGGGGAACACCTTGAAGTTGCAATGTGTGTGTGTGTGTGTGTGTGTGTGTGTGTGTGTGTGTGTGTGTGTGTGTGTGTGTGTGTGTGTGTGTGTGTGTGTGTGTGTGTGTGTGTGTGTGTGTGTGTGTGTGTGTGTGTGTGTGTGTGTGTGTGTGGATCACCGCATTATAACGGCCCATTCAGGGCTTGGACTCATCTGGTTAATTGTGTTCGGTGTTGAGAACGAAGGCACTTGCAATATCAAGACATCATTTACAACCCCCTAAAGTCTCCCTCATTTAGATGGTTCACAGATGTCTCCATATGTCTGTTTAATTCTTTAACTACTGCCTAAGATGACACCTGCTAATTCAAGGCTGGATATAAATTGTGATTCACTTTGTTTCACAGCGAGGAGACCTGTTCCTGTGCAGTCATTGTGTGCAAACAGTTCTCACTTATGTTCATGTGTATACATGTGGTGTGGTGCTGCAGCAGTTAGTGCCACTGCCTCACAGCTCAGGAACATCGGTTCGGTCCTGAGCTCGGGTGCTGTCTGTGCTGAGTTTGCACGCTCTCTTTGTGACCGTAATCTCGACTACAACACAGACGTTCAGAAAAATGAATTAAAAAAATCATGTAATGAGTGCAGAACCTTCACCATATCCACATATCTCAGCACCACAGGTCAGCCTGTGGATGTCCACCCCACTCTGCCCAAAACGCTCGGGCAGCAAACACACAGCATTAATATAGATTTCTCTAACGCCGTGACCTTTGCATCCCCACTCTCTCCATCGCTTTCACACCCGAGGCGTACCAGCTTCAAAGTCTCCTTGTTGAGTCTCATTGTCAGTAACTCGTTTTCACCTAGCTCACAGCTAACAACGGCCTGTTTCCTTTATCAACGTTACTTTTTTTGCATCTTTCAAATATCTCGCTACATCACTGACTATATCTCTCAGTTCCTTTTCCCCTGACTCTCAGTCTGAAGAAGGGTCTTGGCCCGAAACGTCACCCATTCCTTTTCTCCAGAGTTGCTGCCTGACCCGCTGCTACTCCAGCATTTTGTGTCTATCTCCAGTTTAAAGCAGCATCTGCAGTTCCTCCCTACACATCCCTTCCACCGCCATGGGAACCATTTGTAAAAGCATTGCCACTTGCCAAGACTCCTTTGGCAGCAGCTTCTAATCCCTGTGACCACCGGACACATAGCTACAACTCCCAGCAATGTATCAATGTGTGATCAATAATCATTCAATCACGGGTGCCTCTGTGTTAGCACAGTCAGAGTCCTCCACAATTAGAATGCAAATGTTCACTCTTATCTCAAGTATAACTAGAGCTGGGCATGAAATAATGACCTTGCTCACAATTCCCAAATCACACATATGAATAAAATGTAGATAAATTGATGTAATTTCCCTTTCTTAATTTAATATAAATTCCTAGCGTAACGCTCAGTGGTAATTGTCATGCTCCCTGTTGAAGCCTTTCTGTTCTTGGCATTGTCATTAAGAAAAGCCTGCTCTTACACACATCATAATGCACAGACCCAGTGCCCAGATTGTTCACACAACACATGGAGTTCTAGCGTGCAAGTGGCGTTTGTGAGGGATTCATGGCTGTAATGGCCACAGCACCAAGCCGCCATGTGGAGGGGCAGGAGGGAGGGGACAAGAGGGAGGGGACAGGAGGGAGGGGGTGCAGGAGTCAGTGGAAAGGTGGCATTTACTCTCGCCCAGGATAGACACAAAATGCTGCAGTAACTCAGCGGGTCAGACAGCATCTCTGGATAGAAGGAATGGGTGACGTTTCGGCTCGAGACCCTTCATCAGACTGATCCAGGTTGGATAAACAAAATGCATGGAGTGAACTGTGCCTGACTCAGGTACACCAATCGAGGTTGGGGAATAGTGAGTTGTGCACTGGTTTATATCGTTGGACTTATATCCTGGGTCACCTGTCCCTGTCGCTATTAAAACAGAAAATTAGTGCATTCAGAGGAACGGGATATTTTAAATTCCTACCTGGCCCAAATCTGTCCATTCACCACAATAATCTAGAGAGCAAAGACTTGCCATTTGCATAATCCACAACATAAACCCCAAGACAATATCCATTGTTTTTTAGAAGTCTAAGTAAGCATTTGTGTCACTAACACAGTTGAACAATTTACCAATTGCTGTTCAGGCTTTTAAGAACCTTTGGAATATAAGCTCAGCTCATGGATGTTGTAAATGTAATGATTTACTGCTCCAATTACTGTGAGGATAAAGGCTAGAGTGAGAGGGGGTGAAGTCTCCCTGCAGCAACATCCTTATTACAACTGGAGGCGTCAACAGGTGAGACAGATCTGTCGGTCACTTTCCTCGATGTCTTATGACATTCTCCCAGAGATAAGGCCCGATGAAACCAACTCTGCCACCAGCAATATCTACAGGTAACTACGGCATTACATTCTACACACATGTTGTCACTTGAGTCAATAGACCCAAACATGTTGAAATTAACAGAACAGGCAATCAACAAAAACATTTCTCCCTTATCATAGAACATAGAGCCTGGATCAGTATAGAACAGCAACAGGCCCTTCGGCCCACAATGTCTGTGCACAACACCTTGCCAAGTTAAACTGTTATCTTCTGCTTGTGCCTAATCCATATCCCTCCATTCCCTGCATATCCATATGCCTGTCTAAAGGGAATGGTACCATTCGGCGCCGCTGTTTCGCCTTTTCGGGGTGTTAGGGTTAGGGTTTTGGGGTGTTAGGGTTTTGGGGTGTTAGGGTTAGGGTTTCGGGGTGTTAGGGTTTCAGGGTGTTCGGGTTAGGGTTAGGGTCAGGGTTAGGGTCAGGGTTAGGGTCAGGGTTAGGGTTAGGGTTCTGATGAGTACAGATATTATAAACGGAGGTGCCGAACCTGCGGCAGCGAAACGGTGGCGGCGTAAAGTACCCGACCCTGTCTAAAAGCCTCTTGCACCCCACTATGGTATCTGCCTCCACCTCCACCCCTGGCAGCGTGTTCCAGGCACCCACCACCCTCTGTGTAAAAAAACTTGCCAGACATCTCCATTAAACTTTCTCCTCTCACCTTAAAGCT
Organism: Amblyraja radiata; assembly: GCF_010909765.2. Taxonomy (NCBI): domain Eukaryota; kingdom Metazoa; phylum Chordata; class Chondrichthyes; order Rajiformes; family Rajidae; genus Amblyraja; species Amblyraja radiata. The sequence continues at coordinate 275,542 of NC_045978.1, forward strand.
ACGCCCTCTAGTATTGGCCATTTCCTCGCTGGGAAGGTGGTTCTGACTGTCTGCCCTATCTAGGCCTCTCATAGTTTTATTCACCATTGTTACAAATAAGTGAGAAAGATTTCCATTGAAAATACAGAGTGTAATGAGTGGATTCCCTGCCTCTCACCTCACTGTTCAGTAGCCATGCTACCTGTCCCGCTGAGTTACTCCAGCTTTGAACCAGCATCTGCAGTTCCTTCCTACACTCTTCACACTCACTTGGTTCTCTGGGCCTCACCATCTTCCATGGCCTCTCTGGGACTGTGGTTGACTGGTTCCCGTCGATTCTGTTCGTCACTCGGGCTTCCACAGACTGGTGAATGCAGAGTGAGGATTTGACAGGGCTGACCGCTAGTGCTGTCTGTGTGGAGTTTGCATTCTTCCACCCCCCTCCTGTGATGTGTGGATTCGCCACCAGGAGGCGCCGGTTTCCTCCCACATTCCAACCCAGGGGTCGGCAGTCCGGGGTAGAGGACAAATTATGGGAATGTGGGGAAATAGGAATGGGAATGAATAGTCAAGATGGGCCAAATGGCCTCCTTACATATGGTAATGGAATGCATGGAGAATATTACAGTCGTTTATGGGACCAATTTTAAGCTGCAATACAAGGCTGTGCTTCAGGCAGAGATCAGATGCAGGGACTGTAATGATTCTGGCCCAGGACTGATTCAAGGCAACTGCTCATCTGAATGTGTCCACCATACTGACTGTACACACGCACACACACACACACACACACACACACACACACACACACACACACACACACACACACACACACACACACACACACACACACACACAGTGAGGGGGATAGAGAGGACAGATGGCAGGAACGAGGCAGTGCAGGATGGAGATGAAGTGGCCGCAGAGGATGGGCAATGGACCTCTGCCACTGGAAACGTTAGCTGTCACTACAGGCACCATGTGGCTGTAATCCTGCCAATTTCCTGAAGAGGGGAATGGCGATAAGACTCAGGGAACAGGGGGACAAAGAGCGGGGAGAAGCTGGAAGATGAGAGATCACATGACGGGAATCAGCATCAGCTGTGATGTAGTAGGGGGAGTAGACAGTACCGAACACGGCTCAGTCACACCTTGCTCTGGATGACCAGTGGCTGTAGATGACCAGTGGCTCTGGATGACCAGTGGCTGTAGATGACCAGTGGCTGTAGATGACCAGTGGCTCTGGATGACCAGTGGCTGTAGATGACCAGTGGCTGTAGATGACCAGTGGCTCTAGATGACCAGTGGCTGTAAATGACCAATGGCTCTGGATGGCCAATGGCTCTGGATGACCAGTGGCTCTGGATGACCAGTGGCTGTAGATGACCAGTGGCTCTGGATGACCAGTGGCTGTAGATGACCAGTGGCTCTGGATGACCAGTGGCTCTAGATGACCAGTGGCTGTAGATGACCAGTGGCTCTAGATGACCAGTGGCTGTAGATGACCAATGGCTCTGGATGGCCAATGGCTCTGGATGACCAGTGGCTCTGGATGACCAGTGGCTGTAGATGACCAGTGGCTCTGGATGACCAGTGGCTGTAGATGACCAGTGGCTCTGGATGACCAGTGGCTGTAGATGACCAGTGGCTGTAGATGACCAGTGGCTCTAGATGACCAGTGGCTGTAGATGACCAATGGCTCTGGATGACCAGTGGCTCTGGATGACCAGTGGCTGTAGATGACCAGTGGCTGTAGATGACCAGTGGCTCTGGATGACCAGTGGCTGTAGATGACCAGTGGCTCTGGATGACCAGTGGCTCTAGATGACCAGTGGCTGTAGATGACCAGTGGCTCTAGATGACCAGTGGCTGTAGATGACCAATGGCTCTGGATGGCCAGTGGCTCTGGATGACCAGTGGCTCTGGCCAGGCAGGACCAGGGACAGGACCAGTGGGTTTAATGTTACACAGAAGAGGCAAGTCGATTTGGGTGATGTTTTGGTCGAGACTCTCTTTAGACTGAGGGTAAGGGGTTAGGGTTGGGGAAACAGGGGAGAGAAGATGTTTCTTACAATTAAACACTGGGTTTAGTGAAGACACTATTGATTCTGCTGCTTGTTACTGGGAATAGAGAGGTTTTTGCATCCTGCAGATAAATCTCTATTTAAAGTAGAAACTGGGCCATAAATGTCATTACGTTCTTGTAAGAATTTCAAGAGAGAGCTAGATACTCATAAAAAATAGCGGAGTCAAGGGATATGGGGAGAAGGCAGGAACGGGGTACTGATTGGGGATGATCAGCCATGATCACAGTGAATGGCGGTGCTGGCTCGATGGGCCGAATGGCCTACTCCTGCACCTATTGTCTATTGTTTATAATTACTTCAACCATGATCAAAGGATGAAAAACTAAGAATGTGCATCTTTTAAATATTGCACCAAACCTTAAAACTGATAACATTCAAATGTCAAAATTACAAGTAAATTGTTGTAACAAACCATTAGACTGCAGAGTGAAAATATGATGTTCTTTGGCAATATTGCAGAATCCTTAATGTGTCCTTATCTCATTTTCAAAGTGATTAGTTTGTAAGAGGGTAGAATTTGATATAACCCTAATAACTATTCACAAGACACAATTCATGAAATTTACTGGTACTCTGCTGAAGGCATCCAAGGACTCTTCACCATAAACCAGCCGCTACATCATGTTGCCGCACTGCATCGAGCTTCACAATAAACCAGCCGCGACATCACGACTGCATTGAGATCGGATCGCAGTTTCCATTGGTTTGTAAATTGTAAATGGAACATTTCCCAGCCAGACCCTCAGTGAGATGCAGCCAGAGCTGAAATGTTCCCACTGTTTAGTTTAGTTTAGTTTTGGTTCAGCGGGTGGGCTGGATCAAGGATCCCCGGCCAATTGGTGGCCATTTCACAAACACATTATCCCCAGCCCATGGTCAGGATGTTGACATAGACTCACAGCGTGAGTACAATGGTGACTTCAATGAAGATCTCCAACATGACTCTGTCGGGACACAAACTGTGTGCCTATTTTAACGTGCAACTTGGTAAATGCCTGATGATGGATCGGCCTTTCTACTTAACTGCAGTACTGACAACAGTAAGACCTATTTACGTTCATTTGATCTAGATTTGTGTTTAAATAATTCATTTATAGCACTTAGATTAAATCCCTAAATCATTTTGGTCATTGTCACATTGTCACTTTGTATGTAATTTTGATAAAATAATCTCAGAGTAACCACAATTTTCCAATGCTATCAGCAATGGTTATTCCTCTTTGGTCTTCTGTACATTATTGCGCGCTCCAACGTATATATCAGCAAACTTTGATAACATTCAGCTCATGCGACACCCAAATCATTTATGTTCACTGAATGTAAACAGAATACAGAATACAGTTTCTATGTTGGTGATTAACTTTCCTTGACTAAATACAAGATGATGCCGACGTCATCACTCCTGGACTCCAACCCCTTCACAAATGCAGCAGCGGGCACCAGTTATTTCAACACACCCAAGGAATGGGATCAAAGACGGACACAAAAAGCTGGAGTAACTCAGCGGGACAGGCAGCATATCCGGAGCGAAGGAATGGGTGACGTTTTGGGTCGAGACCCTTCTTCAGACCAAAGAGCAGAAAAGGTTTCCACTTCCTCAGACTGATTTGTTATTTGTATCCAAGGAGTAAATGCATTCCATGAACATCTTAACGAGTAATCATTATCTCAATGAGAATAAATCAATTTCCATTCTCTAATTCCTGTTTATAAATGAAGCCAAAAGGTTCTGAATCGTAGAACTTGGTTCATTCCAATTTCCTGATATGTGTTTAATGTTCGGTGTGGATGTTCTCGATCATGTTTCCTTGTGCTCAACTCATAAGTTGAACCAAACCAAACCTTTATTCCCAGTCAGTTATATTTGTCCTTCATTTGAGCAGCCAGCCAGCCGGTGGATGAGCAGGAGATTTTGTTGTAAATATTCCATCGGCCACTTTGCTTGAAAAACGAGGTCAACGCAGATTCCCACAATGCTGCTGTTTTACTCTTCACAAACATTCATGCCTCGATGCAAACTAGTTCAGATGCACGAGAGACTTGTTTAAACAACAAGAACACAGGGGCAAGGGCTCATTAAGTTGCCGGCAGCACTCAGTGGACAAATAATTAATTCCATAGCAGTTCTAAACTTTAACAATTTATATCAAGCACATGCTAATTTAATTTGCAAGAATAATACTCTCAGAGCAGTGATTGGGAAATGCAAAATAACCATTCTGGATTTCGATACAATACATGACCCACTCAGGCCCACGGTATCTAATAAAGGTGCACCAGGCATAAGGCCAAGGTGATAGGAGTAGAATGAGGCCAATCGGCCCATCAAGTCTACTCCACCATTCAATCATAGCTGATCTCTCTCTCCACCTAACCCCATTCTCCTGCCTTCTCCCCATAACCCCAGACACCCGTACTAATCAATAGTCCATCTATCTCTGCCTAAAAAATACCCATTGACTTGGCCTCCACAGTCATCTGTAGCAATGAATTCCACAGATTCACCACCCTCTGGCTAAAATGTTAACTTAAGTTCAAGAAATGCTACTATGTTATAATTTTAAATATCATTGTCTTAATCGTAAAATTAAACGTGGATCATCTAATACCAGCCAGTGATATTCAGTAAAGTTCTGTGACAATAGACAATAGACAATAGGTGCAGGAGTAGGCCATTCGGCCCTTCGAGCCAGCACCGACATTCAATGTGATCATGGCTGATCATCCACAATCAGTACCCCGTTCCTGCCTTCTCCCCATATCCCCTGACTCCGCTATCTTTAAGAGCCCTATCTAGCTCTCTCTTGAAAGTATCCAGAGAACCGGCCTCCACCGCCCTCTGAGGCAGAGAATTCCACAGACTCACAACTCTCTGTGAGAAAAAGTGTTCCCTCGTCTCCGTTCTAAATGGCTTACTCCTTATTCTTAAACTGGCCCCTGGTTCTGGATTCTCCCAACATAGGGAACATGTTTCCTGCCTCTAGCGTGTGCAAACCCTTAACAATCTTATATGTTTCAATAAGATATCCTCTCATCCTTCTAAACTCCAGAGTGTACAAGCCCAGCCGCTCCATTCTCTCAGCATATGACAGTCCCACCATCCCGGGAATTAACCTTGTAAACCTACGCTGCACTCCCTCAATAACAAGAAAGTCCTTCCTCAAATTAGGGGACCAAAACTGCACACAATACTCCAGATGTGGTCTCACTAGGGCCCTGTACAACTGCAGAAGGACCTCTTTGCTCCTATACTCGATTCCTCTTGTTATAAAGGCCAACATGCCATTCGCTTTCTTCACTGCCTGCTGTACCTGCATGCTTACTTTCATAGACTGATGAACAAGGACCCCCAGATCCCGTTGTACTTCCCCTTTTCCCAACTTGACGCCATTTAGATGGTAATCTGCCTTCCTATTATTGATACCAAAGTGGATAACCTCATATTTATCCACATTAAACTTCATCTGCCATGCATCTGCCCACTCCCCCAACCTGTCGTTGACGTTAGAAGCATTGATGCACAGAGGGGCCTTGGTGATCACAGCTCCCTACAAAGTAACTTGGGTGGATAGAGTGGTGGAGAAGGTCTTTGGCTTGCTTGCCTTTGTACTGAGGATGGTTGTTGGGAGGTTGTTTCGGGTCGAGACCCAGTCTGAAGAAGGGTCTCGACCCGAAAGGTCACCTATTCCTTCGCTCCATAGATGCTGCCTCACCCGCTGAGTTTCTCCAGCATTTTTGTCTACAGTAGTTGGGACATCTTATTTCAGTTGAAGCAGGGTGCACACTTGTGGACACCACATTGAGAAGGGATGTATGTGGTGGTGATTTTCCAGGATTCTCCAAAGGTCTCTGTGACTCTCACGCACAACTTCCCAAGTGCCGTTCTTACATTGGACTGCAAGATGTTGCTGTCGTTAGTTATGTCCCACTGTTTATTTAGTCTCCAGCTGATTAGTCTGTCCTCACACCACGATTTAAGCTCTAAATTAAGGGAGGAACTGAATAAATAATTAGTAATATGAGTGATCATCTCGATAGTTCGTTAATAAATAACAGGAGCAGAATTAGGCCATTCAGCCCATCGGGTTTACTCCGCCATTCAATCATGGCTGATCTATCTCTCAACCCCATTATCCTGCCTTCTCCCCATAACCCCTGACACCCGTACTAATCTAGACTCTGTCAATATCCGTTTTAAAAATACCCAAAGACTTGGCCTCCACAGCCATCTGTGACAATTAATTCCACAGATTCACCACCCTCTGCTAAAGAAACCCCTCCTCATCTCCTTTCTAAAGGTACGTCCTTTTATACAGAGCCTGGTCCCAGACTCTCCCACTAGTGGAAGCATCTCCACATCCACTCTATCCAGGCCTTTCATTATTCGGTAAGTTTCAAAGAGGGTCCCCTCATCCTTCTAAACAATAGGTTTGTTCTTGTGTTGGGAACCATGATGCCATCACAACAGCCCAGTTTCTCTCCATGTAACTGGTGGCTATTTGACTTGGAAGTCAAGATCACCTTCACAGCGATCTGTTGTCCTATATTTCATTAGGAAAATTAATAAGTGTGGAGAAAGGCAAATTAAATGGTCAATGCTTATTTCATGCTGACAGACAAAACTAACTCCTCAATTTATGAGCATTTAATTGATGGATCTTTGCAATAACAACGTTGACTCTTTGTGGGTCCCAACCATTGACTTACAAATGTATTTATCTCTTCAGTGAAGAGCATAACATCTTCATCCGTAACAATGTTATTTCAGGTTACATCCCATGCGGTTTGCCAACTTTCCCAGTTACAACATTCTGCTGGGTAAATGTGTTTAGAAACATATCCCTTACATGGAATATAGTCGTGAAACACGGGCCATGTTGAAGCCCTTATGGTCAAGGCTTTTATTTTAAACTGAAAATTACTCATTGATTCTTCAAAAATGTCAAACTAACGCAAGGGACTGTGGGATAAAACTGTGATTGGGAGACTGTTATACTCAGCTGTGATCGGTCATTGGCAATAAAATGGTGTCAGAAATGTACACATCCAGATGTGTCATTAACCCAGTGTACACATCCAGATGTGTCATAAACCAAGCCGTTACATATTGTGAGAGTGGTAATCTAACGATCAGAAACATGCCGTGAAGCCAAACCATGGCACCAGCCACGGTGAACAATGAGCTAACTGTGAACACCGTCACCACCAACGACCTGTCCATATTGTTGCTATGGATCACCGTGTAGTTACAGGTTAGTCACTGGAGGATTGGTGTTTATATTATAGTACCATAGTTCCACACTTGCCACAGTTGTATATGTACTGTAGAGTTTAGTGGGATGAAGCGGGCAGGTGGGACCAGCATAGATGGGGCATCTTGGTCAGCATGGACATGTTGGGCCGAAGGGCCTGCACAAGTGGAGGATTAGTGGTGACATGAGGGTACCATGCTCCATGGGTATCTGGAACACTGCTGTGATGATACCCCAGTAGTTCTGGTCATGATGATAGACTATCACACCACGTACACTGTCTTCCACCGCCACTCAGTAGTCCATGCCTGCATCGGCTGCTCTACCCTTCATTAGTTACACTATCCAGCATCTGTGGAGCCTTGGCTCATCACAACACAGAGGGCATTTGCCTCAACAAGGCTGTGCGGAATCTTTATCAGCAAATCAATTCATCCTTTTCTCTGCCTCCTTCCCCACAGTCTGGCAATTTTTTGCGTTTCTATTCAAGGACAGAACTAATTCCTTTTTGAAGGTCACAATTCAATCTTTCACATCATATAAAATCCTGGTGTCACATTCAGTTGTTTCCCAAATGATGGTACTTCTGTGGTTTACAGTTTCTCTGCAGTGAAAGAAAGATTCTCTTTATTCATTCTGTTTGTTCTTTACCATTTCACCAATCAATCTTTGCCCTGTGCGTGCTCCAGAGATATCGCCTTATCTGCCAGCGTGGCCCATTTCCCCAACAAATCATTGACGCCTATGATAATGTGTAGAATTACCTGATGGCCAGATATCACATTCTGTTCTCATATCTTTCTTATTTCCTTTTTCATTTCTCCTTTGGTCGTGATATTCACCCTGATTTTCACTTGTAATCTGCCAGACTCCCACCTATCTGCTCCAGCCCTTTCTTCACCTTCCCCCAGGTGAAAATGTATCCTGATGCTGCCCAAACCAGCTCCATCATGGGACATGGCCACAAGGAACTGCAGGTGCTAGATTCTTCAGAAAATACAAAGTGCAGGAATAACTCAGCGGGTCAGGCAGCAACTGTGGTGGGAATAGAGAGGCGATGTTTTGGATTGGGACCTTTCTTCAAACTGATGGGGGGGGGGGGGGGGGGAGGGGCGAGAACGTGGTAGGCAGATCCAGGTGAGGGAGCAGTTGATTGACAGATCATGTCATAAGTGATAGGAATAGAATTAGGCCATTCGGCCCATCAACTGCTCCACCATTCAATCATGGCTGGTCTCTCCCTCCTAACCCCATTCACCTGCCTTCTCCCCATAACCCCTGACACCCGTACTAATCAAGAATCTATCTATCTCTGCCTTAAAAATATCCTTTGCCTTGGCCTCCATAGCCGTCTGTGGCAAAGAATTCCACAGATTCACCAACCTCTGACAAAAGAAATTTCTCCTCATCTTCCTAAAGGAATGTCCTATAATTCTGAGGCTGTGACCTCTAGTCCTAGACTCTCCCACTAGTAGAAACATCCTCTCCACATCCACTCTATCCAAGCCTTTCACTATTCTGTACATTTCAATGAGGTCCCCCCTCATTTGTCTAAGCTCCAGCGAGTACAGGCCCAGTGCCGTCAAACGCACATCATATGTTAACCCACTGATTCCTGGAATAATTCTTGTAAACCTCCTGGGGGGGGGGGGGGGGTAGCTGGTGTTGGGGGAGGGAGGGAAGGGGAGATCTTGAACATCGGCTAAATATCTAACACAACCATGCAACATACCACTGTGTGAAACAGTGGTAAGATTCCAATTGTCATTATTGATCAGTTGTGGTGACGACACTGTGGAATGAATCTTGCCGCTACTTATCCTGCAATCCCTCTACTCCACATCACTGTCTAAACCTCTCCTTTCCCTTTCCCCTGACTCAAGTCTGGTCTCGACCGCCGATGCTCTCTGCAGCTTCATGGAATGAATAAGGATTCAGCAAAAAGACAGATGTGAGGGCAGAAAAGCTGCAGTGACGTGAGGTTGTGGCGAATCACCGAGTCCCCACTGACTCAAACCTATTGTACTGTTGTTTTGGTGAACAGCTTGTTTTCCACTCTTCTGCTCTTTTCAAGTGAGTAATGATTTGTGTAGATTTTGCTGACACGGGCTGGGCCGGGCTGACGTGGACCTTTGGGGACAGGACTACATCTGACGACCACTGCACAAAGACGTCTGGCCCAGAAATCCCAGGGCCACATTAATAAGCAAGCACATCTCCAAGACATAAACAAGTATGTTGGAGGAGATGAGGAATGTCTAGTGTTGGTTCTGCCAATCTTCTTCAAGCACACCTTTAACCATGCCTGGACCATTCCTCAGCCTGAAGATAGACACAAAAAGCTGGAGTAACTCAGCGAGACAGGCAGCATCTCTGGAGAGAAGGAATGGGTGACGTTTCGGGTCAAGACCCTTCATCCATTCCTCAGTCCGACTGGTGAAGAGAGGGAGAGGAGAATTGAGCAGAGGGCTCCTTTAAGACTAGGCTTTGTTCAATTTTCCTCTAGGTCTTGAACAAATAAACCCTTGCCACTAAAGTACTGTCACCCGAGCCACATTGCCAGCAGCAGAATTCAGTTCAGTGACCACGGCATTTCAGCAAAGCCAAAGCTGCACACTGGCAATGGGAATGTAACGAGGGAACGGATCTGTGGCTGGTTGTGCTCAAAGATTAATCATTTGCTTCTGTGTTACTTTGTGCAGCCTTTGTGTGGAGAATCGACAACACACACAACAAAGGCAACCAACATCTATATCAAATTATTGCTTTACAATTTTTATGTTAACTTTTACATATGCTAATTTGGTTTAACTGCCGCGGGGGGGGACTGGATGGGGGAAAGGTCGGGGAGGTGGGTCTGGGGGGTCTGGGGGAGGGATCTGGGGGAGGGGAGGGATCTGGGGGAGGGGTTAGCAGGGGTCAGGGGGGAAGTGTCGGGGGGAGGGATGGGTCAGGGAGGGATCTGGGGAGGGGTTAGCAGGGGTCAGGGGGGAAGGGTCGGGGGGAGGGGCCTGGCCGATGGATCTTGAAGGTTGGCAAAGGACTATTCTTCTTCTTGCGTATGGCGTGCACAGCCTAAAGTTGTAGGACAACTTGTTCTATTTGATCTGATTTGATTGTCCACGCCAGGTTAATTGCATTCGTCGAAACAGGACGGAACACGTGAAGGTTGCAATCTCCCACCCCAAAGGACCAGTTGGTCCACATCACCTCATTATGTCAGATGAGACCGAGCACTGCGCAAGGTCTCGCTCCCAGACTCCAGTATCTCACCCATAGAGGGTCAGTCTGGGGGGGACATGCAGTGATGACCACTGGTTGAAACCTTGCCTACTATGTTCAGTATGTAACGTATTTCTCAAAAGGCCCACAACTCTCTGGGTGAAAAAGTGTTTCCTCATCTCCGTTCTAGATGGCTTACCCCTTATTCTTAAACTGTGGCCCCTGGTTCTGGATTCCCCCAACATCGGGAACATGTTTCCTGCCTCTAGCGTGTCCAATCCCTTAATAATCATATATGTTTCAATAAGATGCCCTCTCATCCTTCTAAATTCCTGTGCATCAAGCCCAGCCGCTCCATTCTATCAACATACGACAGTCCAGCCATCCCGGGAATTAACCTCGTGAACCTACGCTGCACTCCCTCAATAGCAAGAAGGTCCTTCCTCAAATTAGGGGACCAAAACTGCACACAATACTCCAGGTGTGGTCTCACTAGGGCCCTGTACAACTGTAGAAGGACCCCTTTGCTCCTATACTCGACTCCTCTTGTTATGAAGGCCAACATGCCATTCACTTTCTTCACTGCCTGCTGTACCTGCATGCTTACTTTCAGTGACTGATGAACAAGGGCCCCCAGATCCCGTTGTACTTGGAGGCAGAGGAGGTTCACTGGGCCTGGGGTGGGTGGTATGACCGTGGGAAAGGTCAGACAGGCAAGGGTGAGAGGTCATTTGAATGAAATTATTAAGGTCCAGAGAGGTCTGGATGGTGTGGGTCTGGACAGTGTGGGTCTGGACAGTGTGGACGGTGTGGACAGTGTGGGTCTGGACAGGGTGGGTCTGGGCAGTGTGGGTCTGGGCAGTGTGGGTCTGGACAGGGTGGGTCTGGGCAGTGTGGGTCTGGACAGTGTGGGTCTGGGCAGTGTGGGTCTGGACAGTGTGGGTCTGGACAGGGTGGGTCTGGACAGGGTGGACAGTGTGGGTCTGGGCAGTGTGGGTCTGGACAGTGTGGGTCTGGACAGTGTGGGTCTGGACAGTGTGGGTCTGGGCAGTGTGGGTCTGGACAGGGTGGGTCTGGACAGGGTGGGTGTGGACAGGGTGGGTCTGGACAGTGTGGGTCTGGACAGGGTGGGTCTGGACGGTGTGGACAGTGTGGGTCTGGACGGTGTGGGTCTGGACAGTGTGGGTCTGGACAGGGTGGGTCTGGGCAGTGTGGGTCTGGACAGTGTGGACAGTGTGGGTCTGGACAGGGTGGGTCTGGACGGTGTGGACAGTGTGGGTCTGGACGGTGTGGGTCTGGGCAGTGTGGGTTTGGACCGGATGTTTCCTGTTGTGCAAGATCCTAGAACTGTGGGCCACGGTTTAAAGTAAGGCATTGCCTATTTAGGATAAAGATGAGGGATTTGTTTTTCTAAGAAGGTTATGTGAAGTTTCAGTGGAAGCAGAGTCTATGAATATTTGAAGTCACATATCCATTCTTCACCACCAAAAGGGGGAAAGGTTTCCTGGGCAGGTCGGAGTGTGTGTTTGTGTTACAGTCAAGGGTCAAGGGTTGGGGTTGGGGTTGGGGTTGGGGTTGGGGTTGAGGTTGGGGTTGGGGGTGGGGGTGGGGGTGGGGGTTGGGGTTGGGGTTGTTGTGGGGGCTGGGGTTGGGGTTGGGGTTGGGTTGGGTTGAGTTTGGGGTTGAGGTTGGGTTGAGGTTGGGTTGAGGTTGGGTTGGGGTTGAGGTTGGGGTTGGGTTGGGTTGGGTTGAGGTTGGGTTGAGGTTGGGTTGAGGTTGGGGTTGGGTTGGGTTGAGGTTGAGGTTGGTTTGAGGTTGGGTTGAGGTTGGGTTGAGGTTGGGGTTGGGGTTGGGGCAATGGTGAAGGAAGTCAAAAGGCCCAATGGAGAGATCTTGTTTCATAAGTTCCTTAGCCACATCCCCTCCCCCATCTGGAAGGTGGCCGATTAGGAAAAGGGGAGATGTAACGAGACCTGGGTGTCATGGTACACCAGTCATTGAAAGTAGGCATGCAGGTGCAGCAGGCAGTGAAGAAAGCAAATGGTATGTTAGCATTCATAGCAAAACGATTTGAGTATAAGAGTAGGGAGGTTCTACTGCAGTTGTACAGGGTCTTGGTGAGACCACACCTGGAGTATTGCGTACAGTTTTGGTCTCCTAATCTGAGGAAAGACATTCTTGCCATAGAGGGAGTACAGAGAAGGTTCACCAGACTGATTCCTGGGATGGCAGGACTTTCATATGAAGAACGACTGGATAGACTCGGCTTGTACTCGCTAGAATTTAGAAGATTGAGGGGGGATCTTATAGAAACTTACAAAATTCTTAAGGGGTTGGACAGGCTAGATGCAGGAAGATTATTCCTGATGTTGGGGAAGTCCAGAACTAGGGGTCACAGTTTAAGGATAAGAGGGAAGTCTTTTAGGACCGAGATGAGAAAATCATTTTTTACACAGAAGGTAGTTGAGGCCAGTTCATTGGTTATATTTAAGAGGGAGTTAGATGTGGCCCTTGTGGCTAAAGGGATCAGGGGGTATTGAGTGAAGGCAGGGATGGGGCCGAATGACCTACTCCTGCACCTATTTTCTATGTTTCTATGTTTCTATCTCCTAACCCCCTCACCCCATCTCCTAAACACCTCCCCATCACGCCCTCCCATCACCACCCCTCACTCACCTCACCCTCCGTGTTACCCCTCCTCCCATCCTGAGCGGTCAACCAGGTGACGAGCGGTCAACTAGGTGAGGAGCGGTCAACTAGGTGAGGAGCGGTCAACTAGGTGAGGAGCGGTCAATTAGGTGAGGAGCGGTCAACCAGGTGACGAGCGGTCAACCAGGTGAGGAGCGGTCAACCAGGTGACGAGCGGTCAACTAGGTGAGGAGCGGTCAACCAGGTGAGGAGCGGTCAACCAGGTGAGGAGCGGTCAACTAGGCAATGGCAAGATGATGAGCTCTACGTTGCCGTTAGTGGCTACAAAATGCTGCAGGTCCACAATCACTGCATCAAATTCACTTCCATGTTACAGGGTTGAGTGGCATGTCAAGATGGGGAAATAATGACATTGACTTGTCCACTTGACAATTTGCTGGCCTTGTTCTGCGTGGGTGACATTTCTGGGTGAAGGGGCAAAGTTGTGAATGGCAGAGCCTCTGACTGGTTTTCAGCCTATGGACTGTCTGAGACAATAGACAATAGGTGCAGGAGTAGGCCATTCGGCCCTTCAAGCCAGCCTGTCATCTTGGCACGACGGCTCTGCAGTGGGACGGAGACATTCTCAATGTGATTCTAATTCTCTGCAGTTTGTGACGAAATGGTTGCTGTGGATAAAGTACTGTGTCAGGAGAATAAATCTGTATTCTGGAATCCACCAAGTCTCAGAGATAGATTTGTGGATCATTACCAATGGTTCTTGAGCCAAAAGCATACATTGTTAGTACATGATCCAAGGTTGCAGATTGGTTCTGCAGAAGCAATTATAATCTCAAGCAACAGCAGGAAGTTCTGATGCAATCCAATTTAATAAGTATTTGCAGCTGAAATGGCTTTTGGTTTTGGCTTGACTGAGTTATAAAAAAATATAATAAAAGAGTTAGAGGAATCTTTATGTGTTTGTTGTTTGCAGTTAATGCAATTAATGAACCTACTTTGCAATTTCTAGATAAAGTTAGCTCTCTTTTCCAAAGGGCTAGGATATAAAGTTAGACAGCAAGGTGAATATTGAAATCACTGTTTCCATGTTTTGTTTGGTTTCGAGATATAATGTGGAAACAGGCCCTTCAGCCCGCCGAGTCCGTGCTAACCAACGTTCACCCATACACACAGGTTCTATTTGACACACTGGGGACAATTTGCAGAAGCCCATTAACGTACAACCTTGTACATCTTTCTCCCCGTTGGATTGCAACCTTGTTGTGGTCGGGGAGCTTGTGTGTCTCAGTGACCCCTAAAGCTGTGCCAGCGGGAGATTCGTCTCCTGTTAGGGTCTCCCATGCTGGACAGGTCGAAGGGTAGAGGCGAGACGAAGAGCGACCCACTGGTCCTCCAGGTTGGGGGTTGAGCACAGGGCTAATAACCCTGTGTTCAAAAGGGAACTGCAGATGCTGGAATATCGAAGGTACACAAAATTGCTGGGGAAACTCAGCGGGTGCAGCAGCATCTATGGAGCGAAGGAAATAGGCGACGTTTCGGGCCGAAACCCTTCTTCAGACTGGCTAATAACCCTGTCTCGTGAAACAAATATGTTACGGAAACAGCAACTGAAGGAATCAACAGGAGTGTTGCTGCCCTACATGCCAGGAGGCATCATAGGCAGTAAGTAAGTAAGTAAGTAAGTAAGCCTGTACATCTTTGGAATGTGGTAGGAACCGGAGCACCAGGAGAAAACCCACGTGGTCACAGGAAGAGGTGGTTTCCAGAACACAGGTATATTCTCCTGAGATCCTAACACGGTACAGACAGCCCCCTAGTCAGGATCGAACCTGGGTTTCTGGTGCAGTAACTAGGCAGCAACTCTAATGCTGTACATTACTGTACCCTGCATCACTGTACCCTGCATCACTGTACCCTGCATCACTGTGTTGCTGCATCACTGTGTTGCTGCATCACTGTGTTGCTGCATTACTGTGTTGCTGCATCACTGTACCCTGCATCACTGTGTTGCTGCATCACTGTACCCTGCATCACTGTGTTGCTGCATTACTGTGTTGCTGCATCACTGTGCCCCTGCATCACTGTACCCTGCATCACTGTACCCTGCATCACTGTACCAACCTGTACCCTGCATCACCGTGCTGCTGTGCCACCTACAAAGATGTTTGAGGAATGAATGTGCTGCCAGCGTTGAAGAATTTGAAAACTGTGAATGTTGATAAATCAGTAACAAGAGGCAGGGGTTCACTTGCACCTCCTCCAACCTCATCTACAGTATCTGCTGTTCCAGGTGTCAACTCCTGTACATCGGCGAGACCAAGCGCAGGCTCAGCGATCGTTTCGCTGAACACCTCCGCTCAGTCTGTTAACCAACCTGATCTCCCAGTGGCTCAGCATTTTAACTCCCCCTCCCATTCCCGCACTGACCTTTCTGTCCTGGGCCTCCTCCATTGTCAGACTGAGGCCCAGTGCAAATTGGAGGAGCAGCACCTCATATTTCACTTGGGTAGTTTACACCCCAGCGGTATGAACATTGACTTCTCGAACCCTTGCGTTCCCTTTCCCCGATCTCTGACCAGTCTGACTGTCGCCGACTACATTCTGTCTCTGTTTGCTTTGTTGTTCCCTTCTCTCAACTAACAATAATCTATTCCACATTTACCTTGATCTGCATCCTCTTTGTCTCGTTTTCACACCATACACTTCCTTATCTCTGTAACTCTCTCTCCCCTGACTCAGTCTGAGGAAGGGTCTCGACCCAAAACGTTACCATTCCTTCTGTCTGTCCTGAGACGCTGCCTGCCCTGCTGAGTTACTCCAGCACTCTGTGTCTATCTTCGCTCATCATGGTGAACTAGTTTATTGATAGTCAGTCAGATTTTGACTATTTGTCAGGTTTCTCCCATTTGTGTTTTATTCTTGACACACTGTTACAGCGAAGCTTTAAATAACTTGATTGAATTATTTCAACAGCAGGATCTTTGCATTCATCACAGATTGCACATAGTTTAGCAACGTGCTTCACTCTGGGTCAATCAGATGCCAAGGCACATCCTCCAAGTGACTGTACCAATTATTGCCATTGGCAGTGCTGCAGAAGCACACTGTGTAAGCTCCTGGGAGAGCGAATGTTTGCCGTGTTTTATTGTCCATGTTTAAGTTGTCTCACAGTCATGCAAATCAGGCAGAAGCAGAAAGAAACAAGCCTTGATCTTGAAGGAGATAATCAGAGAGAGATAATTACGGTGGTTCCTGTACGGACCCCGAGTTGATGTGTGACATCGATCACAGGCCAGTCACCGGTTATCAGATTTTGATTTGATCCCAATGTCCGAGCTCCTCCATATATTACAAGTTTAGTTTATTGTCACGTGTACCGAGGTACAGTGAAAAGCTTTTGTTGCGTGCTAACCAGTCAGTGGAAAGACAATACATGATTAAGTTCGACATATAAGGGATATGGGCCAAAGGCAGGCAGATGGAACTAGCTCTGGTAGACCAGGTGTTTAGCATGAATAAGTTGGGCTGAAGTGCCTGTTTCCGTGCTATATCACTCCATGACTATAATACAGAATTAATACTTCCGATGCTTCCAATGATCAGTTCCGTTTACTTTTCCACAGAACTGATCGAGGGTGCTACCCAGTTTACAAGTTCTGCTCAGCTGCTCCATGTTTATATTGTATATCGACAACACATGTCACACATTGCTGTAAAATAATACTCACCATTCCAATATCCTCACCCTCTAAATACAATTAAACTTACTGGAAACAACTTAAATTGTGACCAAATTAATTACTGGACTGTTCCTGCAGCTTTAAAAAAAAATCAGTGACCTCTTGAACTGTGGTAATTGCATCAGGATAACACAATGGCTTTATAATTTTGATCTTAATTAAGGTTAGTCATGGAGTAAATATCCAATCTATCAGCCCCCTCCTCAGTCAATCTTTAATGTCACTACGGTTCAAGCATCCAGTTAAATTAGAACGATGGCTGAAATGTTTCATTACTCTTCCAGAGAGAAGAATAAATATCCTTATTCTGGGGCACGGTACTTTTGCTAATTGTGAAGAAATATATAGCAGATGTTTGAAATCTGAAATAAAGGAAATACTCAGTGGGTCAGCCAGCATCTGTGGAGAAATTATCAGAAATGACATTTCAGGAGAATGATTTTCAGACCTAGAACTGCTTCACCTTCTGATTATTTATTATTTTTATTGATTTATATTTTTACAATTGAACAATAGAAATGAAAAGCATGATTGCACTTTGATAACAAGGTCTGGGGATTCACACAACCTGCCCAATGGCTCACAACTGTGGTACCTGCAATGCAGACAGAGAGAGCCATGTGTCACTTTACTCGAGAGAAAGAACTCATGTTTCTGAATGAGATGTCCGGATCATAGTTACTGAATATTCTTAACTCTAAACATGTGAGAACCTCATAAAATAAACGTCACCTATCCATGTTCTCCACAGATGCTGCCTGACCCGCTGAGTTACTCCAGCACTCTGTGAAACGTCACCTATCCATGTTCTCCACAGATGCTGCCTGACCCACTGAGTTACTCCAGCACTCTGTGAAACGTCACCTATCCATGTTCTCCACAGATGCTGCCTGACCCGCTGAGTTACTCCAGCACTCTATGTCTATCTTCACATTCACCTGAGAGGGCAGCCACTGACCTTTGGAGATCAATTTGCTCCAAAGATGGTGAACAAAATGGTTTAATGACAAGTAATTATTAAATGTGATTACTTTCATTCTAGTTCAGCTTTCAGCTTTCATTCTATTCACTAAACCCATTGCAACAGGTTCTCAGTGTGGACAGAGGCTTGGAATTATTTTCTACATTTAGTTAAAGCGAACACACAGTCTGAACACTCCCAGCGCTGAACCTTCACAACTGCTATCATTTTCCAATATAAAAGGTGATTTATAACCAAACATCTGCTGGAAGTCCATACATTTCATATCTTGTGCACACAGGAATTTTACACACATATCCTCATCAGTGCACACACGAGAGCCCTTCATACTTTCAGTGATAAAGTCTTTGGTGATATCTAATTCTACAAAATGCCTGGTTCATTTTACACAGTTACATTAGACTTCAGCATCCGAAGCAAATCAATAGCACGGTGGACACGATGTTCCATAAACTGAGGTGTTTGAAGTTGTCATCAAACAATATTGGACAAGTCCATGGACAGGAAAGTTTTAGAGGGATCTGGGCCAAATGCAGGCAAGTGGGACTAGTATAGATGGGACACTTTGGTTGGCATGGACAAATTGGGCCAAAGGACTTGTCACTTCTGTTGCTCCACAGATCTCTCTCTATTCCTTCTTAAACATGTTGACATATGAACTCACTTACAGCTCGAAGCATTCTTTGGTAAACCACTCATAGAGCAGTCGTTGGGACCTCATCCTCCTGCATTGCAGAATGCCCAATCCTTATTGGCCCCTTTCATGGTGACGTTTCCTGTGATTCTCAGCCAAATACACTCACATTCCATCTCCACTAAGCCCAAACACCCCCCCCCCAAACCACCTCCTTCCCCACCCCCCCTCCCCAATCCCCCTCTCCCCACACAACCCCTCCCCAATCCCTCCCCAAACCCCCCCTCGCCAACACCCCCTCCCAAACCCCCCCTCCGCAAACCCCCCCTCCCAAACCCCCCCCCAACCCCCCCTCCACACATCCCGCCCACACCCCCCCCCCACCGCACCCCCCCCTAAACCACCCCCACCGCACACCCCGGCCACACCCCCCCCCCCCCTCCTCCTCCCCCCCTCGCAAACCCCTCCAGCCCACATACACACTTCCTCTCCCCCCCCCCCCCCGGGTCCCACTTAGTCTATTCTCCACTAAGCTTAGGTTTAGGATTCAGGATGAACATGGAAAGCAAATGTGAAATGGCATTTTGCAGCTCCCTTGCCTCCAAAGCAGAAACTGGTGAGGTCAAACCTTGTCATTGTCACCAGTACAGAATCCAGGCTGACGTTTCATGTCACACACAGGAAGCTGTGAATAGTCAGAGAGGTTGTTGAATGGAGCAGAGTCTGGTAGTTTCTTCTTTAATGTATGCAAAGGATGATATATTCTCACACAGAGACAATATTCCTAATGTGTTGGGTACGTTCTGCCAATCAACGCTACCTGAAACCTCGGCAACCGCATACTCATTATCAGGGTTGGTGACCTCATTGCTCTGTCCCTATAGTTTAGTTTATTGTCACGTGTACCGAGGTACAGTGAAAAGCGAACCCTAATCATAGAAACATAGAATATAGGTGCAGGAGGAGGCCATTCGGCCCTTCAATCATAACCTTCATGGTATGATGAGGTACACCAGCACCTCCCTCACTAAAGCAAAATCATCTACAGCACTTTTAATTTAGGATGAACCAGACTCTGAAAGTAGCAACACAAAATGGAGCCACTTTGTGCAGTGCAGGATGTAATTATCTAAATAACAGAGTAGGTGAATCGAGGACCAGAGGACACAAGTTCAAGGTGAAGGGGAAAAGATTTAATAGGAATCTGAGGGGTAACTTTTTCACATAAAGGATGGTGGGTGTATGGAACAAGCTGCCAGAGGAGGTAGTTGAGGCAGGGACTATAACAACACTTGGACAGGTACATGGATAGGATAGGTTTGGAGGGATATGGACCAAGCGCAGGCAGGTGGGACTAGTGTAGCTGGGACATGTTGGGCGGTGCGGGCAAGCAGGTAGACATTTGAACAGGTACCACAGAATGGCAACTCCTCAAACGCAGAATGTTTCTGCTTCTGCCTCCCCACCTCTCCCCCATCCCTCCCCCCACCCCTCCCCGACCCTCCCACCACCCCTCTCCCCGCCCCTCCCCCCACCTCTCCCCTCCCCACCCCTCCCCCCACCCCTCCCCGACCCTCCCCCCCCACCTCTCCCCTCTCCTCCCCCCCACCTCTCCCCTCCCCACCCCTCCCCACCCCTCCCCCCACCACTCCGCACCTCTCTCCACCCCTCCCCCCACCTCTCCCCACCCCTCCCCCCACCCCTCTCCCCGCCCCTTCCCCCACCTCACCCCTCCCCCCACCCCTCCCCCCACCTCTCCCCGACCCTCCCCCCACCTCTCCCCCCACCACTCCAATCAGAGGGCCTGTGCGTCAACAACACTATATCCAAGAGTCATCGTTGAGAAAAACCTCTAAAACCATAATTGTCAGCAAGTTGAATCACAGAAAATAACAAACCAGCTGTAACGTCTGTAAACGGTTACAGCAAAAAATAGCTGAACCATCATGTGAGCTAATGTGGTTTATTGTGTCCTCTGTACCTCTCCACTGGGGGGTGGGGGGGGCACTAGAGGGGGGGCACTAGAGGGGGGGCTCACACTGTCGTCAGCACCTTCCCTTTGCCAATTAATGCCTCAAATACATCACCACTCACCCCCCCCCCACATCACCACTCACCCCCCCCACTCCCCCCCCCCCACACATCACCACTCGCCCCCCCCCCCACTTCCCCCGCCCCCCCCCACATCACCACTCGCGCCCCCACACTCCCCCCCCCACATCACCACTCACCCCTCACAGCCCCCCCCCCCACTGCCCCCCCCCCCCCACATCACCACTTCCCCCCCCCCCACATCACCACTCGCCCCCCCCACTCCACCCCCCCACATCACCACTCCCCCCCCCCCCCCCACACACCGAAGCTTCCTTTATTCCATTTCTATCTCGTGTTATTTATGTGACTCTGATAATTTGAGAGGAATATTTGAAGAGGTTGGGGCCGGGATCGGCCGACTGCCATCGACCTGCCCGCGGGTTACAGGTGATCCACCCAAACAAGGGAACCTCCTCTGGGCAGTTTCCCCGAGCCAGCCTGACCACGCTGACCTCCCCTCGTTAATGATGCAGCCTCCCCCACACTCCCACAGATTCACCGCCCTCTCCCGGGGTTCCTCTGCCGCATGTGGAAGGTTTAATCCACGCCGGCGTTCTCATCGATGCCCCTTTCACCTCTATAATCGAGGGTGAATCTGCGGCTCAGATATATTTAAACATTGTTTTGTATTCCCCGTCACGTTGCCTCCAAGGTGTGAGATGGAGCGACACGCATCGAGGAGTTTGATTCTGTTTTAATCATCACATCGTGAGGCAGTTGCCATGGAAACAAGCCATCTGCAGCGGCAGTGTGAGTCTCTGCATTACTGGCAGCTCGCAGCAGCTGAGCATGCACGGGTGCAGTCCAGCTGACCGCAGCAACTGTGCAGCTACTGAAGGTCAGAGATATCACGTTAGTCTCCCAGTGTGGCCGCAAATTCCACCTTCAAATTCCCCAAACATCGCTCCAGTTAACGTTCCATTAAAGTCCATTCAAACTCAGTCTGAGTGAATATCACCAGCGTGATCAACTTTACATGGGAAAGGCATCAGGCATTGGAGTAGAATTAGACCATTTGGCCCATCAAGTCTACTCTGCCATTCAATCATGGCTGATCTATCTCTCCCTCCTAACCCCATTCTCCTGCCTTCTCCCCATAACCCCTGACACCCGCACTAATCAAGATTCTCCGCTTTAAACATATCCGCTGACTTGGCTCCACAGCCGTCTGTGGAAATGAATTCCACAGATTCACCACAAAATAAATTCCTCCTCATCTCCATCTAATTTGATTCCTGATGTTCTGATATGAAATTTCAAATTTGATCTGATCTTTATCCTGTAGTATCTCAGCCAAGGGAGCAGTCATTTGATTTGTGTCGTTTGTTGTGGGTCAGAGTGGCCCACGCCAATATGGGCCAGTGTAGCCTGGGCCAATGTGGGCTAGTGTATCTCTGGCCAGTGTGTCTCTGGCCAGTGTGGAACAGTGTGTCTCTGGCCAGTGTGGGACAGTGTGTCTCTGGCCAGTGTGGGCCTAGTGTGGCCAGTGTGTCTCTGGCCAATGTGGGCCAGTGTGGGCCACTGTGGGCCAGTGTGTCTCTGGCCAGTGTGGGCCCAGTGTGGCCAGTGCGTCTCTGGCCAGTGTGGGCCACTGTGGGCCAGTGTGTCTCTGGCCAGTGTGGGCCCAGTGTGGGCCACTGTGGGCCAGTGTGTCTCTGGCCACTGTGGGCCAGTGTGTCTCTGGCCAGTGTGGGCCCAGTGTGGCCAGTGTGTCTCTGGCCACTGTGGGCCAGTGTGTCTCTGGCCAGTGTGGGCCACTGTGGGCCAGTATGTCTCTGGCCAGTGTGGGCCACTGTGGGCCAGTGTGTCTCTGGCCACTGTGGGCCAGTATGTCTCTGGCCACTGTCGGGATGAATGTTTATGGGATGTCACGCCTGAAGAAATGCTGGAATTGGGATTGCTATAAAACGGGCGTTTTTTGGTTGTCGTGGACTTGTGGAAGAAGGGCCTGTTTCTGTGTTGTATTTCACTCCACTCAACTCTGTAATCTGTTCTATTGTATCTGTTAGTTGTCATTATCCTGAAGCATTTCTGAAATGCTGATTCAGTCTGATCCGTATTCCCTGGATGTATTCAGGAGAGAGTTCGATTTAGCTCTGAGGGCTAAAGGAATCAAGGGACATGGGGAGAAAGCAGGAACGGGGAACTGATTTTGGATGATGGGCCGTGATCATATTGAATGGCGATACTGGCTTGATGGACTGAATAGCCTACTCCTGCACCTATTGCCTATGTTTCTATTCTGCAATTTGCAATTTTGTCCGTTGTATATTTTAGTGTTGAGTTGCGTAGATGAGGCAGGTACATGGATAGGAAATGTTGAGAGGAACTGGGGCCAAACACAGGCAGGTGGGATTAGCGTGTACGAAGGAACTGCAGATGCTGGTTTAAACTGAAGACAGACACAAAAAGCTGGAGTAACCCAGCGATATATGTTTGGTTAGCATGGATGAGTTGGGCCGAAGGGCCTGTTTCCGTGCTGTGAGACTTATATAAATAAAGTTCTGTTTGTGCAAATGCAGTCGGATATCAGTCCTGTGTCCCAGACAGAACAATGACATTCTGACTTGTTGCAGCACAACACTGCACGCTGTCAACTATATACTAAACGGAAACTAATCATTACATGAAGCCTATAACACTATGTCAGGAATCTGAAATAAGGGAAGAGAATGCTGGACATGAACAGGCAACGTTGTAGAGGGAGGGAAACAGCGTTTCACTGATCTTGTAACAGAACTGGGTTCTTCATATATTTGTTTTAAACTAATTAGTTGATGACCTTTCATTTAGTGAAATAAATCAGCATTTGTTAAATAGATTTTCGGATTTCCACAGCAATGTAGCTACAAACATGAGGTTATTCTCGGGCAGTTTAAAGCATAGATCACATCTCAGTGTACATTGGATGGGAGGCCGGGCGACATGATGCAGTAATGTGCTGACTATCCCGGGACAGTTGTTTGTGACTCGGGGTGTGAGGAGAAAACGAGATCAGGTTGATGTCGGGGGGGAGGGTGGGTGGAATGCAAGATGTTCATCAACATCAGGGGCAGAGGAGGAGAGGAGAACCTGTGGTCCACGTGTACATGCCTCTGGCCCCTGTGTGGGTGCTGGCTGGTGGGGGTGTCACAGAGTGGGGGTGTCACAGGGAGGGGGTGTCACAGGGAGGGGGTGTCACAGGGAGGGGTTGTCACAGGGAGGGGGTATCAGGGCAGAGGGAAGGGGAGATCACGGAATGGGGAGGGTGTATCAGGGCAGAGGAGATGCTGATGTTACATCTAATTGGCATCATCAGAGACCCACACCACCCTGGCCACACACCCGTCTCACCCCTGCCATCAGGAAGAAGGTACAGGACTAGACTAATCTAGACTACACTAGATTAAACTAGACTCGACTAGAGAACACTAGACTAGACTAAACTAGACTAATCTAGACTAGACTAGACTAGATAACACTAGACTAGACAACACCAGACTAGACTAGACAACACTAGACTAATCGAGACTAAACTAGACTGACTTGCGGGAATTTTAATTGTCTTGGCACTATTATTGTGTTTTTAAATATATTTACTGATTTTAGTTTTGTTTATGATGGTGTTTACAGAGTAACACATGGACATGTTCTGCTGTGCGACTGCCTGTAAGAATATCATTGTTCTGTCTGGGACACATGATAATAAAACATTCTCGACGTATGTTTACATTCTGTACATATAAGGCATGATCCGAGCAAGCTGAATGTCTGACTGATAAATGATTTAACATTCAATGATGACGACTCTTGTTTTAATACCGTTTCAGGCTCAAGCGTT